>NW_026961963.1:0-17000 GCF_036172605.1 Pelobates fuscus | reverse complement strand
TGCGCCAGTTATAGATATAGTTTACTGATACTGACATTCATTCTGCGCCAGTTATAGATATAGTTTACTGATACTGACATTCATTCTGCGCCAGTTATAGATATAGTTTACTGATACTGACATTCATTCTGCGCCAGTTATAGATATAGTTTACTGATACTGACATTGATTCTGCGCCAGTTATAGATATAGTTTACTGATACTGACATTCATTCTGCGCCAGTTATAGATATAGTTTACTGATACTGACATTGATTCTGCGCCAGTTATAGATATAGTTTACTGATACTGACATTCATTCTGCGCCAGTTATAGATATAGTTTACTGATACTGACATTCATTCTGCGCCAGTTATTGATATAGTTTACTGATACTGACATTCATTCTGCGCCAGTTATAGATATAGTTTACTGATACTGACATTCATTCTGCGCCAGTTATAGATATAGTTTACTGATAGTGACATTCATTCTGCGCCAGTTATAGATATAGTTTACTGATGCTGACATTCATTCTGCGCCAGTTATAGATATAGTTTACTGATGCTGACATTCATTCTGCGCCAGTTATAGATATAGTTTACTGATGCTGACATTCATTCTGCGCCAGTTATAGATATAGTGTTACTGATACTGACATTCAATCTGCGCCAGTTATAGATATAGTTTACTGATACTGACATTCATTCTGCGCCAGTTATAGATATAGTTTACTGATACTGACATTGATTCTGCGCCAGTTATAGATATAGTTTACTGATACTGACATTCATTCTGCGCCAGTTATAGATATAGTTTACTGATACTGACATTCATTCTGCGCCAGTTATAGATATAGTTTACTGATACTGACATTCATTCTGCGCCAGTTATAGATATAGTTTACTGATACTGACATTCATTCTGCGCCAGTTATAGATATAGTTTACTGATACTGACATTGATTCTGCGCCAGTTATAGATATAGTTTACTGATACTGACATTCATTCTGCGCCAGTTATAGATATAGTTTACTGATACTGACATTGATTCTGCGCCAGTTATAGATATAGTTTACTGATACTGACATTCATTCTGCGCCAGTTATAGATATAGTTTACTGATACTGACATTGATTCTGCGCCAGTTATAGATATAGTTTACTGATACTGACATTGATTCTGCGCCAGTTATAGATATAGTTTACTGATACTGACATTCATTCTGCGTCAGTTATAGATATAGTTTACTGATACTGACATTGATTCTGCGCCAGTTATAGATATAGTTTACTGATACTGACATTCATTCTGCGCCAGTTATAGATATAGTTTACTGATACTGACATTGATTCTGCGCCAGTTATAGATATAGTTTACTGATACTGACATTCATTCTGCGCCAGTTATAGATATAGTTTACTGATACTGACATTCATTCTGCGCCAGTTATTGATATAGTTTACTGATACTGACATTCATTCTGCGCCAGTTATAGATATAGTTTACTGATACTGCCATTCATTCTGCGCCAGTTATAGATATAGTTTACTGATACTGACATTCATTCTGCGCCAGTTATAGATATAGTTTACTGATACTGACATTCATTCTGCGCCAGTTATAGATATAGTTTACTGATACTGACATTCATTCTGCGCCAGTTATAGATATAGTTTACTGATACTGACATTCATTCTGCGCCAGTTATAGATATAGTTTACTGATACTGACATTCATTCTGCGCCAGTTATAGATATAGTTTACTGATACTGACATTCATTCTGCGCCAGTTATAGATATAGTTTACTGATACTGACATTCATTCTGCGCCAGTTATAGATATAGTTTACTGATTCTGACATTCATTCTGCGCCAGTTATAGATATAGTTTACTGATAGTGACATTCATTCTGCGCCAGTTATAGATATAGTTTACTGATACTGACATTCATTCTGCGCCAGTTATAGATATAGTTTACTGATAGTGACATTCATTCTGCGCCAGTTATAGATATAGTTTACTGATACTGACATTCATTCTGCGCCAGTTATAGATATAGTTTACTGATACTGACATTCATTCTGCGCCAGTTATAGATATAGTTTACTGATAGTGACATTCATTCTGCGCCAGTTATAGATATAGTTTACTGATAGTGACATTCATTCTGCGCCAGTTATAGATATAGTTTACTGATATTGACATTCATTCTGCGCCAGTTATAGATATAGTTTACTGATACTGACATTCAATCTGCGCCAGTTATAGATATAGTTTACTGATACTGACATTCATTCTGCGCCAGTTATTGATATAGTTTACTGATACTGACATTCAATCTGCGCCAGTTATTGATATAGTTTACTGATACTGACATTCATTCTGCGCCAGTTATAGATATAGTTTACTGATACTGACATTCATTCTGCGCCAGTTATAGATATAGTTTACTGATACTGACATTCATTCTGCGCCAGTTATTGATATAGTTTACTGATACTGACATTCATTCTGCGCCAGTTATAGATATAGTTTACTGATACTGACATTCATTCTGCGCCAGTTATAGATATAGTTTACTGATACTGACATTCATTCTGCACCAGTTATAGATATAGTGTTACTGATACTGACATTCATTCTGCGCCAGTTATAGATATAGTTTACTGATACTGACATTCATTCTGCGCCAGTTATTGATATAGTTTACTGATACTGACATTCATTCTGCGCCAGTTATTGATATAGTTTACTGATACTGACATTCATTCTGCGCCAGTTATAGATATAGTTTACTGATACTGACATTCATTCTGCGCCAGTTATAGATATAGTTTACTGATACTGACATTCATTCTGCGCCAGTTATAGATATAGTTTACTGATACTGACATTGATTCTGCGCCAGTTATAGATATAGTTTACTGATACTGACATTCATTCTGCCAGTTATAGATATAGTTTACTGATGCTGACATTCATTCTGCGCCAGTTATAGATATAGTTTACTGATACTGACATTCATTCTGCCAGTTATAGATATAGTTTACTGATACTGACATTCATTCTGCGCCAGTTATAGATATAGTTTACTGATACTCACATTCATTCTGCACCAGTTATAGATATAGTTTACTGATACTGACATTGATTCTGCGCCAGTTATTGATATAGTTTACTGATACTGACATTCATTCTGCGCCAGTTATTGATATAGTTTACTGATACTGACATTCATTCTGCGCCAGTTATAGATATAGTGTTACTGATACTGACATTCATTCTGCGCCAGTTATAGATATAGTTTACTGATACTGACATTCATTCTGCGCCAGTTATTGATATAGTTTACTGATACTGACATTCATTCTGCGCCAGTTATTGATATAGTTTACTGATACTGACATTCATTCTGCGCCAGTTATAGATATAGTTTACTGATACTGACATTCATTCTGCGCCAGTTATAGATATAGTGTTACTGATACTGACATTCATTCTGCGCCAGTTATAGATATAGTTTACTGATACTGACATTGATTCTGCGCCAGTTATAGATATAGTTTACTGATACTGACATTCATTCTGCGCCAGTTATAGATATAGTTTACTGATACTGACATTCATTCTGCGCCAGTTATAGATATAGTTTACTGATACTGACATTCATTCTGCGCCAGTTATAGATATAGTTTACTGATACTGACATTCATTCTGCGCCAGTTATAGATATAGTTTACTGATACTGACATTCATTCTGCGCCAGTTATAGATATAGTTTACTGATACTGACATTCATTCTGCGCCAGTTATAGATATAGTTTACTGATACTGACATTCATTCTGCGCCAGTTATTGATATAGTTTACTGATACTGACATTCATTCTGCGCCAGTTATAGATATAGTTTACTGATACTGACATTCATTCTGCGCCAGTTATAGATATAGTTGACTGATACTGACATTCATTCTGCGCCAGTTATAGATATAGTTTACTGATACTGACATTCATTCTGCGCCAGTTATAGATATAGTTTACTGATACTGACATTGATTCTGCGCCAGTTATAGATATAGTTTACTGATACTGACATTCATTCTGCGCCAGTTATAGATATAGTTTACTGATACTGACATTCATTCTGCGCCAGTTATAGATATAGTTTACTGATACTGACATTGATTCTGCGCCAGTTATAGATATAGTTTACTGATACTGACATTCATTCTGCGCCAGTTATAGATATAGTTTACTGATACTGACATTCATTCTGCGCCAGTTATAGATATAGTTTACTGATACTGACATTCATTCTGCGCCAGTTATTGATATAGTTTACTGATACTGACATTCATTCTGCGCCAGTTATAGATATAGTTTACTGATACTGACATTCAATCTGCGCCAGTTATAGATATAGTTTACTGATACTGACATTCATTCTGCGCCAGTTATAGATATAGTTTACTGATACTGACATTCATTCTGCGCCAGCTATAGATATAGTTTACTGATACTGACATTCATTCTGCGCCAGTTATAGATATAGTTTACTGATACTGCCATTCATTCTGCGCCAGTTATAGATATAGTTTACTGATACTGACATTCATTCTGCGCCAGTTATAGATATAGTTTACTGATACTGCCATTCATTCTGCGCCAGTTATAGATATAGTTTACTGATACTGACATTCATTCTGCGCCAGTTATAGATATAGTGTTAATGATGCTGACATTCATTCTGCGCCAGTTATAGATATAGTTTACTGATACTGACATTCATTCTGCACCAGTTATTGATATAGTTTACTGATACTGACATTCAATCTGCGCCAGTTATAGATATAGTGTTACTGATACTGACATTCATTCTGCGCCAGTTATAGATATAGTTTACTGATACTGACATTCATTCTGCACCAGTTATTGATATAGTTTACTGATACTGACATTGATTCTGCGCCAGTTATAGATATAGTTTACTGATACTGACATTCATTCTGCGCCAGTTATAGATATAGTGTTACTGATACTGACATTCATTCTGCGCCAGTTATTGATATAGTTTACTGATACTGACATTCATTCTGCGCCAGTTATAGATATAGTTTACTGATACTGACATTCAATCTGCGCCAGTTATAGATATAGTTTACTGATACTGACATTCATTCTGCGCCAGTTATAGATATAGTTTACTGATACTGACATTCATTCTGCGCCAGCTATAGATATAGTTTACTGATACTGACATTCATTCTGCGCCAGTTATAGATATAGTTTACTGATACTGCCATTCATTCTGCGCCAGTTATAGATATAGTTTACTGATACTGACATTCATTCTGCGCCAGTTATAGATATAGTTTACTGATACTGACATTCATTCTGCGCCAGTTATAGATATAGTTTACTGATACTGACATTCATTCTGCGCCAGTTATAGATATAGTTTACTGATACTGACATTCATTCTGCGCCAGTTATAGATATAGTTTACTGATGCTGACATTGATTCTGCGCCAGTTATAGATATAGTTTACTGATACTGACATTCATTCTGCGCCAGTTATAGATATAGTTTACTGATACTGACATTCATTCTGCGCCAGTTATAGATATAGTTTACTGATACTGACATTCATTCTGCGCCAGTTATAGATATAGTTTACTGATACTGACATTCATTCTGCGCCAGTTATAGATATAGTTTACTGATACTGACATTGATTCTGCGCCAGTTATAGATATAGTTTACTGATACTGACATTGATTCTGCGCCAGTTATAGATATAGTTTACTGATACTGACATTCATTCTGCGCCAGTTATAGATATAGTTTACTGATACTGACATTGATTCTGCGCCAGTTATAGATATAGTTTACTGATACTGACATTCATTCTGCGCCAGTTATAGATATAGTTTACTGATACTGACATTGATTCTGCGCCAGTTATAGATATAGTTTACTGATACTGACATTCATTCTGCGCCAGTTATAGATATAGTTTACTGATACTGACATTCATTCTGCGCCAGTTATTGATATAGTTTACTGATACTGACATTCATTCTGCGCCAGTTATAGATATAGTTTACTGATACTGACATTCATTCTGCGCCAGTTATAGATATAGTTTACTGATACTGACATTCATTCTGCGCCAGTTATAGATATAGTTTACTGATGCTGACATTCATTCTGCGCCAGTTATAGATATAGTTTACTGATGCTGACATTCATTCTGCGCCAGTTATAGATATAGTTTACTGATGCTGACATTCATTCTGCGCCAGTTATAGATATAGTGTTACTGATACTGACATTCAATCTGCGCCAGTTATAGATATAGTTTACTGATACTGACATTCATTCTGCGCCAGTTATAGATATAGTTTACTGATACTGACATTCATTCTGCGCCAGTTATAGATATAGTTTACTGATACTGACATTCATTCTGCGCCAGTTATAGATATAGTTTACTGATACTGCCATTCAATCTGCGCCAGTTATAGATATAGTTTACTGATACTGACATTCATTCTGCGCCAGTTATAGATATAGTTTACTGATACTGACATTCAATCTGCGCCAGTTATAGATATAGTTTACTGATACTGACATTCATTCTGCGCCAGTTATAGATATAGTTTACTGATACTGACATTCATTCTGCGCCAGTTATAGATATAGTTTACTGATACTGACATTCATTCTGCGCCAGTTATAGATATAGTTTACTGATACTGACATTCATTCTGCGCCAGTTATAGATATAGTTTACTGATACTGACATTCATTCTGCGCCAGTTATAGATATAGTTTACTGATGCTGACATTGATTCTGCGCCAGTTATAGATATAGTTTACTGATACTGACATTCATTCTGCGCCAGTTATAGATATAGTTTACTGATACTGACATTCATTCTGCGCCAGTTATAGATATAGTTTACTGATACTGACATTCATTCTGCGCCAGTTATAGATATAGTTTACTGATACTGACATTCATTCTGCGCCAGTTATAGATATAGTTTACTGATACTGACATTGATTCTGCGCCAGTTATAGATATAGTTTACTGATACTTACATTGATTCTGCGCCAGTTATAGATATAGTTTACTGATACTGACATTCATTCTGCGCCAGTTATAGATATAGTTTACTGATACTGACATTGATTCTGCGCCAGTTATAGATATAGTTTACTGATACTGACATTCATTCTGCGCCAGTTATAGATATAGTTTACTGATACTGACATTGATTCTGCGCCAGTTATAGATATAGTTTACTGATACTGACATTCATTCTGCGCCAGTTATAGATATAGTTTACTGAAACTGACATTCATTCTGCGCCAGTTATTGATATAGTTTACTGATACTGACATTCATTCTGCGCCAGTTATAGATATAGTTTACTGATACTGACATTCATTCTGCGCCAGTTATAGATATAGTTTACTGATACTGACATTCATTCTGCGCCAGTTATAGATATAGTTTACTGATGCTGACATTCATTCTGCGCCAGTTATAGATATAGTTTACTGATGCTGACATTCATTCTGCGCCAGTTATAGATATAGTTTACTGATGCTGACATTCATTCTGCGCCAGTTATAGATATAGTGTTACTGATACTGACATTCAATCTGCGCCAGTTATAGATATAGTTTACTGATACTGACATTCATTCTGCGCCAGTTATAGATATAGTTTACTGATACTGACATTGATTCTGCGCCAGTTATAGATATAGTTTACTGATACTGACATTCATTCTGCGCCAGTTATAGATATAGTTTACTGATACTGACATTCATTCTGCGCCAGTTATAGATATAGTTTACTGATACTGACATTCATTCTGCGCCAGTTATAGATATAGTTTACTGATACTGCCATTCAATCTGCGCCAGTTATAGATATAGTTTACTGATACTGACATTCATTCTGCGCCAGTTATAGATATAGTTTACTGATACTGACATTCAATCTGCGCCAGTTATAGATATAGTTTACTGATACTGACATTCATTCTGCGCCAGTTATAGATATAGTTTACTGATACTGACATTCATTCTGCGCCAGTTATAGATATAGTTTACTGATACTGACATTCATTCTGCGCCAGTTATAGATATAGTTTACTGATACTGACATTCATTCTGCGCCAGTTATAGATATAGTTTACTGATACTGACATTCATTCTGCGCCAGTTATAGATATAGTTTACTGATAGTGACATTCATTCTGCGCCAGTTATAGATATAGTTTACTGATACTGACATTCATTCTGCGCCAGTTATAGATATAGTTTACTGATAGTGACATTCATTCTGCGCCAGTTATAGATATAGTTTACTGATACTGACATTCATTCTGCGCCAGTTATAGATATAGTTTACTGATACTGACATTCATTCTGCGCCAGTTATTGATATAGTTTACTGATACTGACATTCATTCTGCGCCAGTTATAGATATAGTTTACTGATACTGACATTCATTCTGCGCCAGTTATAGATATAGTTTACTGATACTGACATTCATTCTGCGCCAGTTATTGATATAGTTTACTGATACTGACATTCATTCTGCGCCAGTTATAGATATAGTTTACTGATACTGACATTCATTCTGCGCCAGTTATAGATATAGTTTACTGATACTGACATTCATTCTGCACCAGTTATAGATATAGTGTTACTGATACTGACATTCATTCTGCGCCAGTTATAGATATAGTTTACTGATACTGACATTCATTCTGCGCCAGTTATTGATATAGTTTACTGATACTGACATTCATTCTGCGCCAGTTATTGATATAGTTTACTGATACTGACATTCATTCTGCGCCAGTTATAGATATAGTTTACTGATACTGACATTCATTCTGCGCCAGTTATAGATATAGTTTACTGATACTGACATTGATTCTGCGCCAGTTATAGATATAGTTTACTGATACTGACATTGATTCTGCGCCAGTTATAGATATAGTTTACTGATACTGACATTCATTCTGCCAGTTATAGATATAGTTTACTGATGCTGACATTCATTCTGCGCCAGTTATAGATATAGTTTACTGATACTGACATTCATTCTGCCAGTTATAGATATAGTTTACTGATACTGACATTCATTCTGCGCCAGTTATAGATATAGTTTACTGATACTCACATTCATTCTGCACCAGTTATAGATATAGTTTACTGATACTGACATTGATTCTGCGCCAGTTATTGATATAGTTTACTGATACTGACATTCATTCTGCGCCAGTTATTGATATAGTTTACTGATACTGACATTCATTCTGCGCCAGTTATAGATATAGTGTTACTGATACTGACATTCATTCTGCGCCAGTTATAGATATAGTTTACTGATACTGACATTCATTCTGCGCCAGTTATTGATATAGTTTACTGATACTGACATTCATTCTGCGCCAGTTATTGATATAGTTTACTGATACTGACATTCATTCTGCGCCAGTTATAGATATAGTTTACTGATACTGACATTCATTCTGCGCCAGTTATAGATATAGTGTTACTGATACTGACATTCATTCTGCGCCAGTTATAGATATAGTTTACTGATACTGACATTGATTCTGCGCCAGTTATAGATATAGTTTACTGATACTGACATTCATTCTGCGCCAGTTATAGATATAGTTTACTGATACTGACATTCATTCTGCGCCAGTTATAGATATAGTTTACTGATACTGACATTCATTCTGCGCCAGTTATAGATATAGTTTACTGATACTGACATTCATTCTGCGCCAGTTATAGATATAGTTTACTGATACTGACATTCATTCTGCGCCAGTTATTGATATAGTGTACTGATACTGACATTCATTCTGCGCCAGTTATAGATATAGTTTACTGATACTGACATTCATTCTGCGCCAGTTATAGATATAGTTTACTGATACTGACATTCATTCTGCGCCAGTTATAGATATAGTGTTAATGATGCTGACATTCATTCTGCGCCAGTTATAGATATAGTTTACTGATACTGACATTCATTCTGCACCAGTTATTGATATAGTTTACTGATACTGACATTCAATCTGCGCCAGTTATAGATATAGTGTTACTGATACTGACATTCATTCTGCGCCAGTTATAGATATAGTTTACTGATACTGACATTCATTCTGCACCAGTTATTGATATAGTTTACTGATACTGACATTGATTCTGCGCCAGTTATAGATATAGTTTACTGATAGTGACATTCATTCTGCGCCAGTTATAGATATAGTTTACTGATACTGACATTCATTCTGCGCCAGTTATAGATATAGTTTACTGATGCTGACATTCATTCTGCGCCAGTTATAGATATAGTTTACTGATACTGACATTCATTCTGCGCCAGTTATAGATATAGTGTTACTGATACTGACATTCATTCTGCGCCAGTTATTGATATAGTTTACTGATACTGACATTCATTCTGCGCCAGTTATAGATATAGTTTACTGATACTGACATTCAATCTGCGCCAGTTATAGATATAGTTTACTGATACTGACATTCATTCTGCGCCAGTTATAGATATAGTTTACTGATACTGACATTCATTCTGCGCCAGCTATAGATATAGTTTACTGATACTGACATTCATTCTGCGCCAGTTATAGATATAGTTTACTGATACTGACATTCATTCTGCGCCAGCTATAGATATAGTTTACTGATACTGACATTCATTCTGCGCCAGTTATAGATATAGTTTACTGATACTGACATTCATTCTGCACCAGTTATAGATATAGTTTACTGATACTGACATTCATTCTGCGCCAGTTATAGATATAGTTTACTGATACTGACATTCATTCTGCGCCAGTTATTGATATAGTTTACTGATACTGACATTCATTCTGCGCCAGTTATTGATATAGTTTACTGATACTGACATTCATTCTGCGCCAGTTATAGATATAGTTTACTGATAGTGACATTCATTCTGCGCCAGTTATAGATATAGTGTTACTGATACTGACATTCATTCTGCGCCAGTTATAGATATAGTTTACTGATATTGACATTCATTCTGCGCCAGTTATAGATATAGTTTACTGATACTGCCATTCAATCTGCGCCAGTTATAGATATAGTTTACTGATACTGACATTCATTCTGCGCCAGTTATAGATATAGTTTACTGATACTGACATTCAATCTGCGCCAGTTATAGATATAGTTTACTGATACTGACATTCATTCTGCGCCAGTTATAGATATAGTTTACTGATACTGACATTCATTCTGCGCCAGTTATAGATATAGTTTACTGATACTGACATTCATTCTGCGCCAGTTATAGATATAGTTTACTGATACTGACATTCATTCTGCGCCAGTTATAGATATAGTTTACTGATACTGACATTCATTCTGCGCCAGTTATAGATATAGTTTACTGATAGTGACATTCATTCTGCGCCAGTTATAGATATAGTTTACTGATACTGCCATTCATTCTGCGCCAGTTATAGATATAGTTTACTGATACTGCCATTCAATCTGCGCCAGTTATAGATATAGTTTACTGATACTGACATTCATTCTGCGCCAGTTATAGATATAGTTTACTGATACTGACATTCAATCTGCGCCAGTTATAGATATAGTTTACTGATACTGACATTCATTCTGCGCCAGTTATAGATATAGTTTACTGATACTGACATTCATTCTGCGCCAGTTATAGATATAGTTTACTGATACTGACATTCATTCTGCGCCAGTTATAGATATAGTTTACTGATACTGACATTCATTCTGCGCCAGTTATAGATATAGTTTACTGATACTGACATTCATTCTGCGCCAGTTATAGATATAGTTTACTGATAGTGACATTCATTCTGCGCCAGTTATAGATATAGTTTACTGATACTGACATTCATTCTGCGCCAGTTATAGATATAGTTTACTGATACTGACATTCATTCTGCGCCAGTTATAGATATAGTTTACTGATAGTGACATTCATTCTGCGCCAGTTATAGATATAGTTTACTGATACTGACATTCATTCTGCGCCAGTTATAGATATAGTTTACTGATAGTGACATTCATTCTGCGCCAGTTATAGATATAGTTTACTGATAGTGACATTCATTCTGCGCCAGTTATAGATATAGTTTACTGATAGTGACATTCATTCTGCGCCAGTTATAGATATAGTTTACTGATACTGACATTCATTCTGCGCCAGTTATAGATATAGTGTTACTGATACTGACATTCATTCTGCGCCAGTTATAGATATAGTGTTACTGATACTGACATTCATTCTGCGCCAGTTATAGATATAGTTTACTGATATTGACATTCATTCTGCGCCAGTTATAGATATAGTTTACTGATACTGACATTCAATCTGCACCAGTTATAGATATAGCTTACTGATACTGACATTCATTCTGCGCCAGCTATAGATATAGTTTACTGATACTGACATTCATTCTGCGCCAGTTATAGATATAGTTTGCTGATACTGACATTCATTCTGCGCCAGTTATAGATATAGTTTACTGATACTGACATTCATTCTGCGCCAGTTATAGATATAGTGTTACTGATACTGACATTCATTCTGCGCCAGTTATAGATATAGTGTTACTGATACTGACATTCATTCTGCGCCAGTTATAGATATAGTTTACTGATATTGACATTCATTCTGCGCCAGTTATAGATATAGTTTACTGATACTGACATTCATTCTGCGCCAGTTATAGATATAGTTTACTGATACTGACATTCATTCTGCGCCAGTTATAGATATAGTTTACTGATACTGACATTCATTCTGCGCCAGTTATAGATATAGTTTACTGATACTGACATTCATTCTGCGCCAGTTATAGATATAGTTTACTGATACTGACATTCATTCTGCGCCAGTTATAGATATAGTTTACTGATACTGACATTCATTCTGCGCCAGTTATAGATATAGTTTACTGATAGTGACATTCATTCTGCGCCAGTTATAGATATAGTTTACTGATACTGACATTCATTCTGCGCCAGTTATAGATATAGTTTACTGATACTGACATTCATTCTGCGCCAGTTATAGATATAGTTTACTGATAGTGACATTCATTCTGCGCCAGTTATAGATATAGTTTACTGATACTGACATTCATTCTGCGCCAGTTATAGATATAGTTTACTGATACTGACATTCATTCTGCGCCAGTTATAGATATAGTTTACTGATAGTGACATTCATTCTGCGCCAGTTATAGATATAGTTTACTGATAGTGACATTCATTCTGCGCCAGTTATAGATATAGTTTACTGATATTGACATTCATTCTGCGCCAGTTATAGATATAGTTTACTGATACTGACATTCAATCTGCGCCAGTTATAGATATAGTTTACTGATACTGACATTCATTCTGCGCCAGTTATTGATATAGTTTACTGATACTGACATTCAATCTGCGCCAGTTATTGATATAGTTTACTGATACTGACATTCATTCTGCGCCAGTTATAGATATAGTTTACTGATACTGACATTCATTCTGCGCCAGTTATAGATATAGTTTACTGATACTGACATTCATTCTGCGCCAGTTATTGATATAGTTTACTGATACGGACATTCATTCTGCGCCAGTTATAGATATAGTTTACTGATACTGACATTCATTCTGCGCCAGTTATAGATATAGTTTACTGATACTGACATTCATTCTGCACCAGTTATAGATATAGTGTTACTGATACTGACATTCATTCTGCGCCAGTTATAGATATAGTTTACTGATACTGACATTCATTCTGCGCCAGTTATTGATATAGTTTACTGATACTGACATTCATTCTGCGCCAGTTATTGATATAGTTTACTGATACTGACATTCATTCTGCGCCAGTTATAGATATAGTTTACTGATACTGACATTCATTCTGCGCCAGTTATAGATATAGTTTACTGATACTGACATTCATTCTGCGCCAGTTATAGATATAGTTTACTGATACTGACATTGATTCTGCGCCAGTTATAGATATAGTTTACTGATACTGACATTCATTCTGCCAGTTATAGATATAGTTTACTGATACTGACATTCATTCTGCGCCAGTTATAGATATAGTGTTACTGATACTGACATTCATTCTGCGCCAGTTATAGATATAGTGTTACTGATACTGACATTCATTCTGCGCCAGTTATAGATATAGTTTACTGATACTGACATTCATTCTGCGCCAGTTATAGATATAGTTTACTGATACTGACATTCAATCTGCGCCAGTTATAGATATAGTTTACTGATACTGACATTCATTCTGCGCCAGCTATAGATATAGTTTACTGATACTGACATTCATTCTGCGCCAGTTATAGATATAGTTTACTGATGCTGACATTCATTCTGCGCCAGTTATAGATATAGTTTACTGATACTGACATTCATTCTGCGCCAGTTATAGATATAGTTTACTGATACTGACATTCATTCTGCGCCAGTTATAGATATAGTTTACTGATACTGACATTCATTCTGCGCCAGTTATAGATATAGTTTACTGATACTGACATTCATTCTGCGCCAGTTATAGATATAGTTTACTGATACTGACATTCATTCTGCACCAGTTATAGATATAGTTTACTGATACTGACATTCATTCTGCGCCAGTTATAGATATAGTTTACTGATAGTGACATTCATTCTGCGCCAGTTATAGATATAGTTTACTGATACTGACATTCATTCTGCGCCAGTTATAGATATAGTTTACTGATACTGACATTCATTCTGCGCCAGTTATAGATATAGTTTACTGATAGTGACATTCATTCTGCGCCAGTTATAGATATAGTTTACTGATACTGACATTCATTCTGCGCCAGTTATAGATATAGTTTACTGATACTGACATTCATTCTGCGCCAGTTATAGATATAGTTTACTGATAGTGACATTCATTCTGCGCCAGTTATAGATATAGTTTACTGATAGTGACATTCATTCTGCGCCAGTTATAGATATAGTTTACTGATATTGACATTCATTCTGCGCCAGTTATAGATATAGTTTACTGATACTGACATTCAATCTGCACCAGTTATAGATATAGTTTACTGATACTGACATTCATTCTGCGCCAGTTATTGATATAGTTTACTGATACTGACATTCAATCTGCGCCAGTTATTGATATAGTTTACTGATACTGACATTCATTCTGCGCCAGTTATAGATATAGTTTACTGATACTGACATTCATTCTGCGCCAGTTATAGATATAGTTTACTGATACTGACATTCATTCTGCGCCAGTTATTGATATAGTTTACTGATACTGACATTCATTCTGCGCCAGTTATAGATATAGTTTACTGATACTGACATTCATTCTGCGCCAGTTATAGATATAGTTTACTGATACTGACATTCATTCTGCACCAGTTATAGATATAGTGTTACTGATACTGACATTCATTCTGCGCCAGTTATAGATATAGTTTACTGATACTGACATTCATTCTGCGCCAGTTATTGATATAGTTTACTGATACTGACATTCATTCTGCGCCAGTTATTGATATAGTTTACTGATACTGACATTCATTCTGCGCCAGTTATAGATATAGTTTACTGATACTGACATTCATTCTGCGCCAGTTATAGATATAGTTTACTGATACTGACATTGATTCTGCGCCAGTTATAGATATAGTTTACTGATACTGACATTGATTCTGCGCCAGTTATAGATATAGTTTACTGATACTGACATTCATTCTGCCAGTTATAGATATAGTTTACTGATGCTGACATTCATTCTGCGCCAGTTATAGATATAGTTTACTGATACTGACATTCATTCTGCGCCAGTTATAGATATAGTTTACTGATACTGACATTCATTCTGCCAGTTATAGATATAGTTTACTGATACTGACATTCATTCTGCGCCAGTTATAGATATAGTTTACTGATACTCACATTCATTCTGCACCAGTTATAGATATAGTTTACTGATACTGACATTGATTCTGCGCCAGTTATTGATATAGTTTACTGATACTGACATTCATTCTGCGCCAGTTATTGATATAGTTTACTGATACTGACATTCATTCTGCGCCAGTTATAGATATAGTGTTACTGATACTGACATTCATTCTGCGCCAGTTATAGATATAGTTTACTGATACTGACATTCATTCTGCGCCAGTTATTGATATAGTTTACTGATACTGACATTCATTCTGCGCCAGTTATTGATATAGTTTACTGATACTGACATTCATTCTGCGCCAGTTATAGATATAGTGTTACTGATACTGACATTCATTCTGCGCCAGTTATAGATATAGTTTACTGATACTGACATTCATTCTGCGCCAGTTATTGATATAGTTTACTGATACTGACATTCATTCTGCGCCAGTTATTGATATAGTTTACTGATACTGACATTCATTCTGCGCCAGTTATAGATATAGTTTACTGATACTGACATTCATTCTGCGCCAGTTATAGATATAGTTTACTGATACTGACATTGATTCTGCGCCAGTTATTGATATAGTTTACTGATACTGACATTCATTCTGCGCCAGTTATAGATATAGTTTACTGATAGTGACATTCATTCTGCGCCAGTTATAGATATAGTTTACTGATAGTGACATTCATTCTGCGCCAGTTATAGATATAGTTTACTGATACTGACATTGATTCTGCGCCAGTTATAGATATAGTTTACTGATACTGACATTGATTCTGCGCCAGTTATAGATATAGTTTACTGATACTGACATTGATTCTGCGCCAGTTATAGATATAGTTTACTGATACTGACATTCATTCTGCGCCAGTTATAGATATAGTTTACTGATACTGACATTCATTCTGCGCCAGTTATAGATATAGTTTACTGATACTGACATTCATTCTGC
>NW_026961962.1:0-134001 GCF_036172605.1 Pelobates fuscus | reverse complement strand
CCAATATTAAATATAAATATGTTTGAAAAAATGCCACTACTCCAAGCTCCAATATTAATAGAAGATAATACTTACGTTCGTTAAAGCAGGTGGGATATCTCATTACTCCATTATAGCACTCCAAACTTAAAACAGATACAGTGAAAAATCCAGGTTTACACCGAAGGGGTATTTTCACTCCATGATCATACATACTATCTTTAGTAATGGCCACTCTCATTATTAAATTATTCTTGTTGATTTCTTCTAATGACAATCGGCAAGGCTCTAAAAAGGCAGAATTGAAATCAGCTACTTCTCAATTCATTGCATTTTCCATAGAAAAAAACTAAACAGACATATAGTAATGGTTTGTCTATTTGGATAATATCTTAAAATTAGCCATATGATTGAATAATAATGTATTTTGGGGGATTTTGTTTCCAACATGCATTTCACAAATGGCATGGTTGATCTTGATTGACATAAACAGCTGATAAAATGAGTAGAAATCTATTTTCGATTTCAGAGTATCTAAAGAACATGGGGGTGACCTTAGAAGGTTCTTAGAATTGCCAACATAAATATAAATATTGTATCAATAGCATTGACTTTGTAATGACAATGTATTCTTGCGTCACAAAATATGATGAATAACGTGGAAATTAAAAAAAGTCTATTTTAAAAATATAATTATTGTAAGGAAACAAATTGTAAATAAAAAGAGGACAGATTACCAGATGACAGAAACGTGTAATTTTTTCAAGGCAGACCCTACATTCCTTCTAGTATCTGTATTTTAACAGTTGAAAACTAAATGAAGATTAGCAGTAATTTTAAAAGAATCGTTTTCAACAAATTCAAATTAATGGAGGATTATGGTAGTGGTCTTGTATGAAGACTGACTGTGAAATTGAAACCTGGAAGCTTTGTGGAAGGGAGCTTTAGAAATCTAATGCCTCGATTCCACTGAGCGGTATGGTTTGGGTCGGTACGGTTCGGAAGGGTTAGAATGGTCCAGCCTATTTAGGTGAGCGTTTCCACTGCAAGTCAGACCGCCAGGGGCATGCGGGGTTTAGACCAAATGCATAGCGTGTCATTTGTCACGAGCATTGACTTTTTCCTGTCCGCCAATCAATGGATTGTATAGTGTGACGCCAGTAGCGCCACCCTAATCGTACCGTACCATTTCCTATGGACCTACATCTGAAGGGTGCCTAGGAATAGTGCAGTTTGGTTCAGTTGTATGGGCCACTTTCATAGTGGAAACACTCAAAATAGAGTACCAGACCATACAGACCCAAACCATACCACTCAGTGAAAACGGGGCATAAGATACATGCATAATAAGACAATACTTACTCTGTTTATTACACTTTGGGTAATTTATTTCACCTTTACTACATGTAACTCTGAGCTCCTGTTCTGGAATCATTCCCTTGATGCATTGAAACTGCATGCTCTCCCCATCTTCAATTTCCAAATGTGTATCTGGCAGCACAATATAATTTATCAACATCACTTTTTTTGATAAAATGCAGGAGCCTGGAAATGGTATACAAATATTTGTATTAATGCTAGTTCAGTGTGATATCATTGTAGAAATACTCAACATGAACTTTGTTTTCCTAAATGTTTACGTGAAAAAAATTCCTTCAATATAGTTAAAGGAACACTCTATAACGATTTCATCTAATTGAATTGGGTGTATTACCTTGAATCTTTATTTAAACATTTTCGTGAAAAGCGGGAGGTGCCTGAGTGGAAACAGGTAAGTAGGCCTACAACAGCCATAAGAGTACAAAACTATTCCAACACAGATATTACACTCGTAGTCAGCATGACCGTAGCAAGCCCCAGTAAAACAGGGGTGACAGATCCTTAACTCACTTGAACTATGCCCAAGTGGGGAGTCAAGTGCTGTGGGTTGTGAGCATGTAGCCTGTGTTCAAAATGGAAAGGAGTTCTGGAAAGGAGTAGCAAGAGGGTTGAGGAAAGGAACTATTTTTAACAAGAGAAGCGGAGGGTAAGACGGAGAAAAAAAAGCAGGGTGGAGTGGGTTTGTTTGTTTGGGTCGGGCAGGGGATGAGATTTGTGTTCTGGGTTTCTCTGGTCTAGAGGGATGGGGGGGGGTATCGGTACCCTTCCAGGAGATGCAATCCAACCAGGGTGACCAGGTAGAGATATATTTGTCAGAGGTGCCATTAAGGGCAGAGGTCAGGGATTCCATTTCGGAGACCTCCTCCATCCTAGTCACCCACTGCTGGAGGGTAGGTGCACCCGGAAGCTTCCAGAGGTTAAGCTTGGTCAAGGATTTTTTGTACATCCTTAGTGGCATGCTGAAATGGTGCAAAAGCATTGGGAGCAGTTGCAAAGGAGTATCGGAGTCTGTGATTTCCGTGATATCCCTGGTATCAACGCCCAGTAGGGGGAGATGTTGGGGCAGGACCACCACATGTGAAGCCGGTGCCCCTTGGAGAGCTGCAATCCCAGCATTCTTTAGGGATTGCTGCGTTCATCCAGTGGAGTACATCAGGCATTCTATACCAGTTTGTCAGCACTTTATAGCTCATTTTCTGGTATTTGGAGCTGATGGAGCATTTATGGGACATATATCTTGTCCTATTCCTGGCCCGTGAGAGTCACCCCATCTCCTTCTCCCACCTCACTGTGAACCTGGGGACCTTCATCTCTCCTCCCAGTAGTAGCATAGTGTATAATGTTGAAATTCCCCTAGAGATATGTGATGGCGAAGTGCAAATTGTTTCAAACTGGGTGAGAGACCTATTGTTCCTCCTTTCATTCTTACGTCATTAATCTGTTTTCAAACAGTTAAAAGAGGGTCCCCAGCAGCCCACAGCCCAGCATTCACTAGAAATATGCCTAAAGCAGTGATTACACTTCACCTTAGCTTTACCAACTCATACCAGCAATGGACGAATGTGACCATTCATTCAAGACCAGACAGGTAACACTTCAAAACCTACATATTTATTCCCTTTACCCCTACACTGTTGGGTATATTGCAGAATGTGTAGAGTAGAGTCAGTGGCATAACTAGTGTAGAGAGGGTTTTGTATGTGCATTAATTGCGTTTATAACATGAATTTCGCATAATATATATATATTCAAAATGCTCTTACGACAGATTAATAAAGTTTTAAAACAAAATTGAAATACTAGTAAGTCCATCTTACTTACAACTTACTATACTATGTAAGTGTTGCAAGTACTCCAAAAATAAAATAAAAAAAATAAAGAGGGAAACAAATCCTTTCCCTCCTACTATTCCCCTACTAAACCAAAAAATAAATAAATTAACAAACCCTATAAAATATTATTTGCACTAGCATCATATATTACATGTTTACAAGCAGAAGCGTAACTAGAATCCACTGGGCCCCGGTGTGAAAAATGCCCTGGGCCCCCATCCCATGTGTGCCTTTCCCCCCCTGGATGTCTCATTCTCTCCCCACAGGCCCTCCATGTGTCCCATTCCCTCTCCCCCCTCAACCCCTCCATGTGTCTCATACCCTCCACCCTCCCATTGTCCCATTCTTCCCTCTCTCTCCCCTCCCCTCATTTGCCCTATAGCCACCCTCTCTCCCCCC
The DNA here is from genome assembly GCF_036172605.1 of Pelobates fuscus. Lineage (NCBI taxonomy): Eukaryota > Metazoa > Chordata > Amphibia > Anura > Pelobatidae > Pelobates > Pelobates fuscus. Next base: position 130,411 of record NW_026961962.1, on the reverse strand, counting down.
TCCCTTCATTGGTCCCATAGCCTCCCTTTCTTTTCCCTCCACTCCCTGTGTCCCATACCCTAACCTCACTTCCACCTCCCCTCCATGTGCCCCATAGCCACCATTTCTCCCCCTCCCCTTCATTTGCCCCATAGCCACCCTCTATCCCCCTCTCCTTAATTTGCTCCATAGCCACCTTCTCTCCTCCCTCCCCACCATTTGCCCCATAGCCACCCTCTCTCCCCATTTCCCTTCACTTGCCCCACAGCCATGCTCTCCCCCTCCTTCATTTGTCCCATGGCCACCCTCTCCCCCCCCTCCCCTTCATTGGTCCCATAGTCTCCCTCTCTGCCCCCTCCACTCCCTGTGCCTCATACCCTTACCTCTCTCTCCCCTCCCCTTCATTTGTCCCAGTCCTACCTCTCTCCCTCTCCTGTACTTGGCTCGCCATGTTTCCCAGTCTGACAGGAAGTGCTCTCACAGTGAGCACTTCCTGTCAGACCGCTCGGCCACGCTAAACACAGGCAGGAAGGGAGCAGCATAGCTCTGCCCTCCTACCCAGGGCCGGATTAACATAGGGGCTGATGGAGCTGCAGCTCCAGGCCCAGGCCCATGGAATAGGCCCATTAAAAAAATTAAAAAATAATTTTTTTTTTTTTTTTTTTTACACACTACTCTTAGGTTTGCCACCTGACTGGTATTTTACTGGCACAGCCGGTATTGGTATTTGAGGTTGCCTGGCTGTGCCGGTATTGCAGTAATACCAGTAATACAATGCATGTATTTTTCTCAGAGTAAATGAGAAAATGAATAGATTACTCTGCAATACCAGCACCGGCCAGTAGGGGTCACTGTGTGTGGAGAGAGGCAGGGATAGGAAGTTACAGCATAACCCTGCCTCTCTCTACTACTCCTTGATCCGTGGGGGAGCAGCAACACAGCACAGAGTCCAGAAAGCAGCTCTACAGCTCAGGTAAGTGAGGGATGGGGGGAAAGGCAGCAGGGACACATGGGGACACTGAGACACTAGGGGACATGTGGGGACACTGAGACACTAGGGGACACAGACACTGGAAGACCTGGTAACACTGAGACACTTGGGGACACTGGAAAACATGGGGACACTGACACTAGGGGACACTGAGACACTAGGGGACATATGGTGACACAGACACAAGAGGACACTGAGACACTAGGACACAGACACTTGGGGACACTGGAAAACATGGGGACACTGAGACACTAGGGGACGCTGAGACACTAGGGGACGCTGAGACACTAGGGGATGCTGAGACACTAGGGGACGCTGAGACACTAGGGGACGCTGAGACACCAGGGGACGCTGAGACACTAGGGGACGCTGAGACACATGGGGATGCTGTAAGACATAGGGACATTGGGAGACACTGAGACATTGGGACACGGAGACACTATGTCCCCATGTCTCTCAGTGTCCCCATGTCCTCCAGCCAGTGTCCCTAGTGTGTGTCCCCAAGTCTCCCAGTGTCTGTGTTCCATGTCTCTCAGTGTACCTAGTGACCCCATGTGTCCCTATATGTCCCAGTGTCCTCATGTCTATGTCCACAACTGTCCCCAAGTGTCTGTCTCCCAGCCAGTGTCCCCTAGTCTCCCAGTGTCTGTGTTCCCATGTCTCTGTGTCCTAGTGTCCCCAAATGTTTGTGTCCCCGTGTCTCTCAGTGTCTGTGTGCCTAGTGTCCCCATATGTCCCAACTGTCCCCATGTCTCCCAGTGTCCCCAAGTGCCTGTCTCCCAGCCAGTGTTCCCTAGTCTCCCAGTGTTCCCTAGTCTCCCAGTGCCTGTGTTCCCATGTCTCTGTGTCCCTAGTGTCTTAGTGTCCCCAAATGTTTCAGTGTCCCCATGTCTCCCAGTGTCTGTGTTCCTAGTGTCTCAGTGTGCCTAGTGTCCCCATGTCTCCCAGTGTCTCTATATGTCCCAGTGTCCCCATGTCTGTCCCAACTGTCCCCATGTATCCCAGTGTCCCCAAGTGTCTGTCTCCCAGCCAGTGTCCCCTAGTCTCCCAGTGTCCCCTAGTTTCCCAGTGTCTGTGTTTCCATGTCTCTGTGTGCCTAGTGTCTTAGTGTCCCCAAATGTTTCAGTGTCCCCATGTCTACCAGTCTCTGTGTCCCTAGTGTCTGTGTCCCCATTTCTCCCAGTTTCCCTAAATGTCTCCCAGTGTCCCCCTGTCTCCCAGTGTCCCCATGTCTCCCAGTTTCCCCGGTTCTCTCAGTGTCCCCATGTCTCTAGTGTCCCCATGTCTCTAGTGTCCCCATGTCTCTAGTGTCCCCATGTCTCTAGTGTCCCCATGTCTCTAGTGTCCCCGGGTCTCTCAGTGTCCCCGGGTCTCACTGTGTCCCCGGGTCTCACTGTGTCCCCAGTATCCTAGTGACATGGGGACACACTGAGACATTGGGAGAAATGGGGACACAGACACTGGGAAACTAGGGGACTGGGCGACATGGGGACACTGACACTGTGATACATAGGGACACTGAGACACTGGGTGACTTGCAAGACTGAGACACTGAGAGACAGGGAGACACTGGGAGCAATCCATCTATACAGCAGAATCAAACTGTGAGTAGTTTGTTGGTGATTTTACAGAATTTTCTCTGATGTCACTCCTTGTGATTTACATCATGTGATGTCACGCTTAACTAATTATTTATACAAATTATTAAGGCTGGTATATTTTTCCAAAAAGGTGGCAACCTTAACTCAGACTATATACCAGGAACTTCTGCCTGCTAGTAAGAAGGTAAGGAGACTAGTGGACCAGCGAGTGCTAGGGGTACAGTCCTTAGAAAGCATGGAGTGAGCGCATCATTAGACACATTTATGTCAAGCTCAGGGTGCTGCCTGCATAGTATGTCCTTAGTTGGACAGCCTGCAGGATTGGCGGGCAGCCTGACATGCCAGACTGACCTTCCAATTCTTTGGACAAACATGCCCCCTTTCTGGGCATGTTCACCCCTTTTGGCAGGTCTGGTCACGTGATTGGCGCCAGTGGCACACCCTTTTACCGCGCCCATTGATTTCCTGCTTCACTGGACACTGCTGTTAGGGGGTATGGATTTACTTATAAGATGAACGCATAAATTAGAGGGAGATTAGCATAGAGTATGTGTTTTCTTATAGCTGCATCCTTTGAGTTTCCCTCCAGCACCATCTCCATCAGATACATGATGCTTGAGAGGTATGACTGTTTTAGTGTTTTTGGTCGATAAGATTCCGTAATTAGGCCCATCATAATTGTCAGCTCCAGGCCCTCTGGGCTCTTAATCCGGCCCTGCTCCTACCAGACACCCAGCAACCACAGACCAGGCCTGTGTGGCTGTGCACCGGCCCAGAAGGTATGCAGGCAGCCCATGGTCGCAGGGGTCACGGCTGCGTCTCGGCCCCCTGGATTGAGGGGCCCAGTTGCAGCTGTGACCCCTGCAACCGAGGTAGGTAGACCACTGTTTAAAATACTGCCCAACCCTTTTGTCATTGAAAAGTTTCAAAGTCAAGAAAACTCATCGTTATTCTAGCACCGAGAGAGTTTCCTCACTAAAGCCTCTATCCATGTCCTGTGAAGTCATCATTACCGATTACTTGTGCCCATGCACATGCATTGGGACACACACAGCACGCATGTAAATTGCTGTGATTGAATCTTGAGCTTCCCTATGAGAAGCACTCACTTCTGCTCTGAACAAATCAAAGCTAATGATGCAAGAAACTCGCTCTGTAACTGAGGGGATTTATAGATTTATAGAAAATCCGGTCATGATTGTGGCTCGTAACACTGTAATTTAGCGTCTCCACCCTCTGAATGGAGGTGCTGAATGTTCCTCATGGAGATGCACTTATTCACCGAAGTTCTATGAGGAGATGCTGATTGGCGCAGAGCCAGCTGTGACCGGACTGGCAAGTAAACTACCTTTTTGATGGGGCGGGTGCAAGGGGACTAAATGGTGTTTGACACCTATAGTGTAGTATAGTGTGAATATACATTTGTATTCCTGTCACTATAGAGTTCCTGTAACTATTAATAAATATTACTTAGCATAATATTTTTACTGTGTTGGCACCCCCTATATTATATTCTTAATTACTATTACCTTATAAGCTCTATTTTTGGGGTTGCAGCCAAAAGTTATTCTATACTTACTTGATTAATTTTGCTTTTGAATATCCCTGAAATTCCTTTCCATACACATAGACACATGCACACTGTATTTCTCCCAGATATTGCTAATACACAATATGTTTCCTAATGCACAATATCTTTCCACAAGCACAAACTTATTTGATTGCAAATCCCTGTCCTAATGTGTTTTACACCCCACCTCCTATAGAATGTACCGTATATACTCGAGTATAAGCCGACCCGAATATAAGCCGAGGCCCCTAATTTTACCCCAAAAAACTGGGAAAACTTATTGACTCGAGTATAAGACTAGGGTGGGAAATGCAGCAGCTACTGGTAAATTTCTAAATAAAATTCGATCCTAAAAAAAATATATTAATTGAATATTTATTTACAGTGTGTGTATAATGAATGCAGCGTGTGTATGAGTGCAGCGTGTGTATGAGTGCAGCGTGTGTATGAGTGCAGCGTGTGTATGAGTGCAGCGTGTGTATGAGTGCAGTGTGTGTGTATGAATGCAGTGTGTGCGTATGAGTGCAGCGTGTGTGTATGAGTGCAGCGTGTGTGTATGAGTGCAGCGTGTGTGTATGAGTGCAGCGTGTGTATATGTGCAGTGTGTGTAGTGTGTGTGTGTTGCAGAGCTTTGGTGGGGGGTGGGCAATATGATTATTTTTAATTAATTTCATATTTTTTTATTATTATTTCTTATTATTAATTTTTATTTAATTTAATTATTATTTTATTTTATTATTATTATATATTTATTTCGTCCCCCCTCCCTGCTTGATATATGGCAGGGAGGGGGGCTCTCCTTCCCTGGTGGTCCAGTGACATTGGCAGTTCAGTGGGGGGCTGTGGGGGCTGTCAGAGCTGTAACTTACCTTTCCTGCAGCTCCTGTCAGCTCCCTCCTCCTCCGCGCCGTCCATTCAGCTCTTCTGTCAGCTCACACTGTAAGTCTCGCGAGAGCCGCGGCTCTCGTGAGATTTACACTGGGAGCTGACCGAGGTGCTGAACGGACGGCGTGGAGGAGGAGGGAGCTGACAGGAGCTGCAGGAAAGGTAAGTTACAGCTCTGACAGCCCCCACAGCCCCCTGTCTGTATTATGGCAATGCAAATTGCCATAATACAGACTATTGACTTGAGTATAAGCCGAGTTGGGGTTTTTCAGCACAAAAAATGAGCTGAAAAACTCGGCTTATACTCGAGTATATACGGTAAGCTCAATTGAGCAGGGTCCTCTTCAACCTATTGTTCCTGTAAGTTTATTTGTAATTGTCCTATTTATAGTTAAATCCCCTCTCATAATATTGTAAAGCGCTACGGAATCTGTTGGCGCTATATAAATGGCAATAATAATAAATAAGGGGAATTCTATGCACCATAACCACTACATAGTATCTGAGTAAACAAATTTGAATACCTCCCAACGATAGCGTATCCAGCAGGATCAGCCAGAATTTAGAATTCTGTTGCACCATCCTGAGTTAATTCACTGGTGTCACTCATCTAGTGATATGTCCCAAACAAACCCAGCATGAGCATAGAGCGGTAGTACTATGCAGAATGCTGTCAGTGCATTGCACTTAGGTTGCCTTAAGAGGTATAGCTTTGAGTACGTCTGGCCAGACCAGAGCTCCTGTCAGTCAGGTTAGCACACAATGTTTTCTACACAGTCCTGCCTCCATGTCACTGCCTGTTTTCTGGTCCAGCAACTTCCAGTCCCAGATCCATATTTGTTAATGTTGTGAAGTGTGACTTTGTCTCCATCTAGTGGTTGCTGGATTTACCATATTTTCCTAGATACTGCTACTTGGGGGATGCTTTTAACATGAAAAGCGCTGCCCTGTAATACGTAGCATTTATACCTGCACAAAGTAAAACAACTAATCATAGTTGCTCATTTGGGATCTCATCCTTATTAAAGGGACACCATAGGTCCCCAGACCACTTCAGCTCATTGAAGTGGTCTGCGTACAGTGTGCCTATAGCACTTAGTGCTGACATGTAAAACATGCATGAGAACATCCAACGTCAGCTATTTAATGTTTTCCCATGGAGAGGACCTATTGCGCGTACGGCACCGCTACGCATGCGCATTAGCGCCCCCTCGCTGGTAACGTCTGAGGAGGACGAGCCACGACCCAGCGCCAACAGACATTTGCACTGAGATCAAGTAAATAAAGGAATTTTAACCCTCTATTCACTGTGGCAGGGGGGGGGGAGGGGGAGCTATAGTGCCAATAATAGCTTTCTATTCTTGGCTCTATAGAATCCCTTTAAAGAACTGATTTACATCCTGCAAGATATGAATTGAATACACATATTCTGGGCAGCTCTTAGCATGTCCTGTCTATCAGCATGTCATATTTATACATGTCCAGGGAATTTTGGTGCATCTGGAAACCCTTCTCAATACCGCACACAGTCATCAGGCTTACCTTGCTTAAAGCATCTAGGGTACATTAATTTTCCTCTGTTGCATTTAACTCGAAGCGTTGAAGATGGCTGAATTTCAAATCCAGGGGAGCAGATAAACTCCACAGTGTTGTCATGTTCAGAATACAATTTATTATCTGTTTTCCACCTTAGCTGTATGTTATTTTTTGTCATGTCTTTCTGACTTACTGTGCATGGTTCTGAAAACAGAGGAGACAATTTCCACTAATTTTTTCATTTTAATTCTAAACACAAGCACAGATGTTGCAAATGTAGAGAAATACAAAATAAGTGAGACACAGCATTTGCAAGAAAAGAAATGCATTGATGAAATAGCTCACAATTCAACACTGTAATACCTTAAAAACTACTAGCAAGTGCAGATCGGGGGGGCATTGGGGCTTGTTCTCTCCCCAAGACATGTTTACAATCAGAGGCGTAACTAGAATCCACCGGGCCTTCCCCTTCATTTGCCCCATAGCCAACCTCTCTCACCCCTCCCCTTCATTTGTCCCACAGCCACCCTCTCTCCCCCTCCTGCTCCATATGCAGGCATGAGGCAACTTCAGTTGTAAGAAAATGAATTAGGCTTTGTGATAGGAGGGAATACAGGCATTTGGAAAGACGAGGGGACATAAGGACTCTTCTTACAGTGGTATGGGGGATTGGAGAGAGGGGGGACATAAGAACTTAGGCGTTAGAATGTCTCTCAAGTAAGAGTTAAATTACTCAGTTGTCAGGCTCAGTGAAGTCATACTGGCTCTTTGTTTTCTAATAAATTATTTCAGATTATTGTAGTTCACTTTTCCTATTTAAGAATTACCATGAGAACATCAAGTCGTTCGACTGAGTCCCCTGGTCTGCATGGTTTTGTGTTACATAGATCCTTTGCAGCCTGTATCCATTACTACTCTACACATTTGGCTGTTGCCCTTGGCTCAGACATCCCAACTACTCTGTTGCTATATCCTGTCTTCTGTGTCTTCCCAAATTTCTGAACTTGGCACTTATATTCTAACAATGCTTATGGAACAAACTTTTAACTCCTGACCTGGATTCTGACCCCGACTTTGCTTTTTGTCGTAGCCATTATTGCATGCATTCCCAGGATTAAAATTTGCTTAATATTGGACTCTGCCCTTTCGCCAAAACCCCAACAGAGCTCAAAACTCAAAGTGTATGTTACAGTAAAATCCAAACACTCACTTATTGTCTTGTATCAAGACTATGAATTCTCTCCTCATTCAGCTTGTTCTCCATAATTTACTGTGTACATGGGGATTTGGGGGAGGAAGGGATACATAGAAAGGAGAGGGCATAGGGCCATAGGAAGTGAAGGGGACGCAGGGACTTAACAAGAGGAGGTGATATGGAAACCTAGTAAGATGAGGGGACATGAGTTTAGACTTAAGAAGAGGACGGGACTTTGGCAGGGGAGGGAATTTGGGGACTGGAAGTGAAATAGAAAGCAGATATAGGAAAATAACAAGGCCTGTGGAGAAATAAGATGTAAGGTTGTTAACTTTGCAGGGTTTTATCCACCTGACTTCCATTTTATTATAGTGGGGTACTAAAAGAGAGAATGGGAGGTACTGTATGGATTTGTTTCCATCTTATCTTCCACAATGCCAACTACTCCACATTATTCCCTACAGTGTCAACCCAAATGCACTTGTTTGTTTTACTGTTGTGGAGCTCAGCAATGCAATAATACACAACGAGCATTACATTAACCCCTTAAGGGCAGACGACGGATATATTCCGTCATGATTCCCTTTTATTCCAGAAGTTGTGTCATTAAGGGGTTAAAATACATTTTGCAGTAAAATGCACAACACTGTGCATTGTTGATGAATATTCTTTTTTTTTTTCTCTGTTCTGATTACATAATTTGCCAGTGGTTCTACCAACCCTGATTACTATATATATTTACCTTAAGCGAAACATTGTTAGTTTACTCACCCAAACAAACAGGGACATCTGACCAACTTCCATTTTCACATACAATTGTTAGATTTCCCTGATGCTTGTAAAGCTGCTGGCATTGATATTCTACTGTAGATCCGGAAGGGTATTCTGTATGGACTAAGGATTTCATTTCTCCATAGATGATTCTTGGAGGTGCTGGACATTTTTTTTCCGTCTCTAAAATATTCATTTAAACATTAACAATACTGTACACTGACTGTACAAATGAAACAGTAACCAAGTAAATAAATAAAAAAAAAACACCCTAGGAATAAAAGGAACACTATAGGGTGAGGAATAAAATACTGTATTCCTGACTCTGTAGTGTTAAAACCATCATTTAAGTGTCTGGACAGTAAAGGTATCCCTAGGGGGCAATGTAAACACTGCATTTTCTCTAAAAAGGTAGTGTTTACATGGAAATACCTGCAGGGAATGAATATACTCACCAGAACAACTACATTAAGCTGTAATTGCTCTGGTGACTATAGTGCGCCTTTAAGACGCAAGGCACACTACAATATGACAAATTGCAATCTATTCATTTATTGTTGCACAATGCCTGCTGGATCAGCTAGGCAAATAAGGGTTTGCGACCCACTCCTTCAGCATTTTAGTCCACAGAAGAATTTCACACACAAGCAATGTGTGTGAACTCACTATTCCTGCCACAGTTCACTGAATCTGTGAGTTGATGACATCATGGGAAGCAGACAACTATGGGAACAACAATGGGTTGACTTTTCCTATAAATCTGATTTTTTTTATTCCCTTGTCGAATATCCGTATTTTTGGTTTAATGAATAAATTCCTAAAATCCACTCTTTCTAAAGCCTAAAATATTGGCTTTCAAATAAAGATGTATAAGAATGGAGGGTCTCCCCGGCCGGCGGGGGTTATCCTGGCAACTTTCAACGGTGACTAACTTGTGAAGTTCCTGCCACGATACACTCGAGACAAACTACCCGCCAAGACCAAGATGGCGGACACAGTGTGCATCTCACCGCCTCAACCCAACCGACTGTCTCTGCAGTAGAGGCTTGACGTCCTATTTACAAACTTCTGGGCCACAATAGCCGCACGCCGGCACAAGCCTGCTGGAGCCCAGCCTGAACCAAGCGTGCCGCTCACACCGGGCAGCCCACGACTCCTGGACAAAGCTGTGGTGCAGCATGGCCGCTAAGGAAGGAAAAACGGAGGCCACATAAACGAACATGGCGCCGGAAAATCCGCCCGGCAAGGTCCAGCACCCGTCCTGAAGCACAGACCCAACCGGGAAAGGTACGAAACCTATCGACGGCTAAGCACCACCGCAAGCACTCTTCAAACCCACTTACACCCAGCCAACACCAACAGAGGGCTTACCTTGCTCCGAGCAACCTGGCACCTTCATACCCAGCTAGCCCAAAGAGCCTGCCTCACGACGCACCGCAGAGGTCGCGACCACTCGGACGGACCCTGCAAACCGCAACATGTCTGCCCCACTCCCACGACATACCAGCAGACCGAGGGCGTCTAAACCTGAAGTCGGAGCTACGACGTGAAGTACAGCAAGAAGGTTTGCCGGACCGAGCTCTGCCGCAATCACCCTTGGGGGATCCTGCCTTACCAGCACAGGGGGTTGGCTGATCACAGCAGAGATGCGTCAATTGGGACACTATACTCAATATTGGCGGTCCCACCTCATCCCGGACTTCTCAATGGGCCTGAATATCCATATACTATTGCAATGCCCTCTACTGATTTAATCTGCATGCTCCTATCCTAGGGCAGTATCCCAGTAATGTCATACACAAACCTGATTTATATGCTTATACTGTCATGTAAAATAGAGACACATATTTGCAAGTTTTACAATCATAACTGCACCCAGCAGCTTCTTGTCACCCTATAATCTATGTCTAGGCTACATACTAGGCCAGCTACTTCCTATCTTTAGCCACCATAAGTAAGAACCATAAGCAAGCCTGTAAGATATCACACTAGAACTACTAGCCTGTAAGCTTGTCCAGCTACTATTCACAGTAACCAGCTACCGTAAGCACTGAGTAGCTATACATAAACTACATACAGCCGTTGACACACAACTTGGTGAAAACGCCCTAATAACGATAGCAAGTACGTAGCCGGTTTTATACCAGTCGCACACAACGCCAGCCTACTCAGATATAGTATGCTCAGCTTGGCTACCCCATACAAAAGCGCACCCACGCTCCTGCGCCTAGACAGATGTGGATAGCTAAAACTCAGGGACACTTACTGTTCCAGCATACTCTAAGCTCAACTGTTAAACCACGTTTCGTACTGTACTAACTAAGCATGATAATTACTACTCAAACACTTGTTTACCAAATCGTTACCTTTTCTATTTTAAAAAATATATGCAAACCAAACATGCCACAATTTTGTTATGTTATGACCATGAAAATCGAGCCTGCTGAAGCTGTTGTGGCGATACAGGCACTGTTGTACCCACCTGCATATCAAAAATAAAGAATAAAAAAAAAAAAGAATGGAGGGTCTGTGAACTGTTTTGTAAAATATTTATTACAGTCTCAAAACTTTACTATGGATGCTCAAGCAAAATTCATGATGTACTCACTTAAACAGATCGGAGGTAAGGACCAGTTCCCACCAATGCAGATACTTTCCTCTGGTCCACTTAATTGGTATCCATTATCACATCTGTATTTGACATTACTTCGATTGCTTGTTGGTTCAATTTGTCCAAATCTTATAGAAGGTGGGTTTTCACATTTATGCTCATCTTTAATTAACAAGAAAATGTTTTATTTTCACATCATTGTTGAATCAAGTTTGTCAGACAAGAAACTGCTATGTGCCCCTCTTGTAGTCAAGCCTTTATGCAAATTTTAAATGAACACTTCACGCATCATAACCCCTATAGCATTCCTGGCAGCCACACATAGCAAGAAGACAAACTATTTTAGAATTTTCACTTCTTACTTGGGGCCCGCTGGGCACGGTTTCCCACCTTCACTATAGCTCAGTGAGAGCAGGGAGCTCTGTTCACTAAGCTAAGACTGGCAGTGCAGGACTTATCTCATTGGTTGGGAGAGATCAGCTGATTCTCTCAGCCAATGAGCTAGCCCAGTTTACCTCAGCAGTGCTAATGGAATCTCCTGAGCAAGAGCTCTCGCTTAGCTGTAGTGAGGCGAGTAGAGAGATAAAGTAGAAAGATAAGAAAAATAAATTAAGACAGTGCACAACCAAAAAGAACGTGTTCAATTTCAGCACACCAATTCAGTGTTTCTCAACCTTTTATGGAAAAATAACACTGCAAGTCTAAAAAAAGATCATCAGCACCCATCGCTCGAGAAAGTAATTTCTATTGATTTAAATTCCAAATGAAATGTGTAGACACTAATATTTAAGTTAATCCTATATTGGAGAACAAGCCTGACTAAAAGGAGTGAAGAATATTTTACAAATATATATGACATATACTGTGAATATTGTGTATGTAAGGAGGAGTGTATATTAATCAGGTGTATAAAAGTCAAAAAATGAAAATATGGGGGCGGGGCCTGACCGCCATGCAGATCAGCCGCATGAAACAAGAGCTCCTGCAATCAGGCGAAATTTAAGCAAGTCAAAGCTAACCTAGCACACTCCTGACGGCCAGTGAACGCGGTCCGATACACGAAGGGGCCCTGGACCTGAGGAGAGGCTTGCACTCCCTGTTTTATTCCCTCAGAAAGACGCATGTTGTCCGCATAGGATGAGGCCTACTTAGGCGGTGAGCGGGGTAGACGGCCACTGCCCTGCTATCCCGCCTGACTGTGTCGCGCCAGACCCCTACAAGTTCGTGGAGCGGGCCCCGCCTCCCCCCCTTGGGCCAGTGGGGGTTATCCTGGCCCGTGCCCCGAGACCCCGGCGACAGCAGTGAACCTGCGGCAAAGAACTGCCACCACATTATGGATAAGGCCTGGAGCCGCGTGTAAAATGGCGGCAAACTCAACGCTGAAAACTCATACCCAGAGGCATGTGGACTCTCCCTCTTGACTGTCCACACTCCCCACAGAGCCCTGGTGGAGACAGACACCGGGGTCGGAGAGACTGGATCGGATGGGGCTCTGATCTGTGCCCACTCGATACCCGCCGGAACATAACCGCTAAAAGTCCGGGCCCACAGGCGGCGAGTGGAATGGAGATAGCGACAGACCTGCGAACGAGGCTCAGAAGTAGCCCATATCGCTCCCCACCAAAGAACCTACCTTCGGGCCGACCCGTCAGGAGGCGACACTCCACGGAGGGACTCCAGCCTGATCGGCCTCCACAACAAGGCGATAACACCTGATGACAGCCTCTCCACAAGGGGGCGACAGCTCGCACAAACTCTCCATCTTGCAGTCAGAACCCACGGACGCAGCAACCTACAGCTAGAGGTGAACACTCACGGCGAGTCCCTGAGATATCTGCCACTATCACGCTGCAACAGTTAACTCCATGCAGAGTCTTGACCTTTGTTCTGGACCCTCTTTTTCTTAATATTGCTGTCTGCTGTCTGTACTATATGCCTGCCTTCCCCCATTAGCCCTAGTTCAACCTGAGGGGCAGGGGTCCTCTGCCCACCCAGCATACCATGTAGATGGGGAGGTCCCTGGGGCACAATAATCTGCGGTACCTACCAACCGTTTACCATAAGTACCTGAAAACTTGCTGATAATCTATGAGCCTGCCTGAGGTTTTTTATCAATCAGTCTCTTGAATCGTATTATCTGTCTTGTAATAGGGCAGGTCCTCTAGGCATGTATGCATACTCACAAAAACAGTGCAGAATACGATATATGTTGTAAACCACTTCAAGACTAATCGTGCTGCTTTCATGCGACATAGCTAAATAGTCCTTAATCATATGCTATCCATAATATGATAGCAAGTTACTGTTATAAAGCTGTTAAATTATCAAATGTTCTAAGCAACTGTGACAAGCTAATGTTATCCACAAATGTAGGGTAGTCCTAAGTATACCTGTCAGTTCAACAAGTAATCGAACAATCAATACTTAAGCCTAACCAAGTATAGATGAGATAAGCTACATATGCAACCACATAGCGACTACATAAGCGATTACAAAAACGAATCCACTAGCATGTAACTCAGCATGTAGACACGAATATAAATATTAGACCACTGTTTTTCTTTTTTATGTGCATCGCTGGGGTTTAACGCAGATATAATCGTCTGTTTAATAGATTACTAACGTATACATAAAATTGCCTAGTTTAGCATGTTCAACAAATATAATCTATAATATGCCTAAATAGCGTGATTTAAGCCTGTTTATAAATATAAAAATAGTGCATTGTACTACCATACCCTAATGCTTTCCATGTTATCACTCTTTGTTTTAAGTATGCATGCGGATTGCCTTTGGGGTACCACGTGCCTGAATGTTAACACCATATGCACTGCAAAAATAAAGAATTAAAAAAAAAAAAAAAAAAAAATGAAAATATAATACACATATAACAGTTACATACAGAGGACACTGGCACTCACACAGACGCACACAGGACACCGAAACACATACACAGTTACACAAAAAGGGCACTGACACACACATTTACACACAGAGGAAACTGACACACACACACTTACACACAAAGGACAAAATCACTCACAGACACACTCTAACTGAATTGATACACACTGGCACACACGCTCACTGACAGACAAATAGTAACACTCAGAGGACGCTGACACGCAGAGAACACTGACACATGCACACATTTACACACAGAGGACAGTGACACACACATTCACTGACAGACACACTCTCACTGATTTGACACACTGACAAACACACACACATTCACTGATTTGGTTCTTAGAATTGCCAACATAAATATAAATATTGTATCAATAGCATTGACTTTGTAATGACAATGTATTCTTGCGTCACAAAATATGATGAATAACGTGGAAATTAAAATAAATCTATAAATCTAAAAATATAATTATTGTAAGGAAACAAATTGTAAACAAAAAGAGGACAGATTACCAGATGACAGAAATGTGTGATTTTTTCAAGGCAGACCCTACATTCCTTCTAGTATCTGTATTTTAACAGTTGAAAACTAAATGAAGTAATTTTAAAAGAATCGTTTTCAACAAATTCAAATTAATGGAGGATTATGGTAGTGGTCTTGTATGAAGACTGACTGTGAAATTGAAACCTGGAAGCTTTGTGGAAGGGAGCTTTAGAAATCTAATGCCTCGATTCCACTGAGCGGTATGGTTTGGGTCGGTACGGTTCGGAAGGGTTAGAATGGTCCAGCCTATTTAGGTGAGCGTTTCCACTGCAAGTCAGACCGCCAGGGGCATGCGGGGTTTAGACCAAATGCATAGCGTGTCATTTGTCACGAGCATTGACTTTTTCCTGTCAATGGATTGTATAGTGTGACGCCAGTAGCGCCACCCTAATCGTACCGTACCATTTCCTATGGACCTACATCTGAAGGGTGCCTAGGAATAGTGCAGTTTGGTTCAGTTGTATGGGCCACTTTCATAGTGGAAACACTCAAAATAGAGTACCAGACCATACAGACCCAAACCATACCACTCAGTGAAAACGGGGCATAAGATACATGCATAATAAGACAATACTTACTCTGTTTATTACACTTTGGGTAATTTATTTCACCTTTACTACATGTAACTCTGAGCTCCTGTTCTGGAATCATTCCCTTGATGCATTGAAACTGCATGCTCTCCCCATCTTCAATTTCCAAATGTGTATCTGGCAGCACAATATAATTTATCAACATCACTTTTTTTGATAAAATGCAGGAGCCTGGAAATGGTATACAAATATTTGTATTAATGCTAGTTCAGTGTGATATCATTGTAGAAATACTCAACATGAACTTTGTTTTCCTAAATGTTTACGTGAAAAAAATTCCTTCAATATAGTTAAAGGAACACTCTATAACGATTTCATCTCATTGAATTGGGTGTATTACCTTGAATCTTTATTTAAACATTTTCGTGAAAAGCGGGAGGTGCCTGAGTGGAAACAGGTAAGTAGGCCTACAACAGCCATAATAGTACAAAACTATTCCAACACAGATATTACACTCGTAGTCAGCATGACCGTAGCAAGCCCCAGTAAAACAGGGGTGACAGATCCTTAACTCACTTGAACTATGCCCAAGTGGGGAGTCAAGTGCTGTGGGTTGTGAGCATGTAGCCTGTGTTCAAAATGGAAAGGAGTTCTGGAAAGGAGTAGCAAGAGGGTTGAGGAAAGGAACTATTTTTAACAAGAGAAGCGGAGGGTAAGACGGAGAAAAAAAAGCAGGGTGGAGTGGGTTTGTTTGTTTGGGTCGGGCAGGGGATGAGATTTGTGTTCTGGGTTTCTCTGGTCTAGAGGGATGGGGGGGGGGGGGGGTATCGGTACCCTTCCAGGAGATGCAATCCAACCAGGGTGACCAGGTAGAGATATATTTGTCAGAGGTGCCATTAAGGGCAGAGGTCAGGGATTCCATTTCGGAGACCTCCTCCATCCTAGTCACCCACTGCTGGAGGGTAGGTGCACCCGGAAGCTTCCAGAGGTTAAGCTTGGTCAAGGATTTTTTGTACATCCTTAGTGGCATGCTGATATGGTGCAAAAGCATTGGGAGCAGTTGCAAAGGAGTATCGGAGTCTGTGATTTCCGTGATATCCCTAGTATCAACGCCCAGTAGGGGGAGATGTTGGGGCAGGACCACCACATGTGAAGCCGGTGCCCCTTGGAGAGCTGCAATCCCAGCATTCTTTAGGGATTGCTGCGTTCATCCAGTGGAGTACATCAGGCATTCTATACCAGTTTGTCAGCACTTTATAGCTCATTTTCTGGTATTTGGAGCTGATGGAGCATTTATGGGACATATATCTTGTCCTATTCCTGGCCCGTGAGAGTCACCCCATCTCCTTCTCCCACCTCACTGTGAACCTGGGGACCTTCATCTCTCCTCCCAGTAGTAGCATAGTGTATAATGTTGAAATTCCCCTAGAGATATGTGATGGCGAAGTGCAAATTGTTTCAAACTGGGTGAGAGACCAGGGCCGGCGCCACCTGTAAGGCGACCTAGGCAGCCGCCTAGGGCGCAACTTACCAGGGGGTGCCGGATCCCTGTCCCCGCTGCGCCTCCTCATGCTGCGCCGCCTGAGCGCTTTAACAAGCCCCAGGCGGCGCAGCACTGCTGCACGGAGGGCGGCCGGGTTTGAGTGACCGGCAGGAGGGAAGCGCAGAGCGCTCCCTCCTGCCGGTCTCTCCATGTAGCGTGGCCGGGCGGCGCGGAACGCGGGACAGGAACCTTTGTTTCCTGTACCCGGCCGCCGGCGGAATGACAGGAAGTGCTCACTGAGTGAGCATTTCCGGTCATTCCGCCGGCGGCCGGGTACAGGAAACAGAGGTTCCTGTCCCGCGTTCCGCGCCGCCCGGCCACGCTACATGGGCAGGAGGGGAGGGTAAGGACCACTAAGGGGGTGAGGGGGGTGGGGGTTGTAAGGACCACTAAGGGGGGGGGGTTGTAAGGACCACTAAGGGGGGGGGGTTGTAAGGACCACTAAGAGGGGGGGGTTGTAAGGACCACTAAGTGGGGGGGGTATAAGGACCACTAAGGGGGAGGGGGGTATAAGGACCACTAAGGGGGAGGTGGGGTATAAGGACCACTAAGGGAGGGGGGGTATAAGGACCACTAAGGGAGGGGGGGGTATAAGGACCACTAGGGGAGTGATGGGGGGGGTAAGGACCACTATGGGAGGGAGGGGGGGATAAGGACCACTATGGGAGGGAGGGGGGGATAAGGACCACTATGGGAGGGAAGGGGGATAAGGACCACTATGGGAGGGAGGGGGGGATAAGGACCACTATGGGAGGGAGGGGGGGGGATAAGGACCACTATGGGAGGGAGTGGGGGATAAGGACCACTATGGGAGGGAGGGGGGGATAAGGACCACTATGGGAGGGAGGGGGGGATAAGGACCACTATGGGAGGGAGGGGGGATAAGGACCACTATGGGAGGGAGGGGGGGGGTAAGGACCATTATGGGAGGGAGGGGGGGGATAAGGACCACTATGGGAGGGAGGGGGGGATAAGGACCACTATGGGAGGGAGGGGGGGATAAGGACCACTATGGGAGGGAGGGGGGGATAAGGACCACTATGGGAGGGAGGAGGGGGGGATAAGGACCACTATGGGAGGGAGGGGGGGATAAGGACCACTATGGGAGGGAGGGGGGGTAAGGACCACTAGGGGAGGGAGGATAAGGACCACTAGGGAAGTGAGGGAGGGAGGATAAGGACCACTATGGGAGGTTGGGGGGGATAAGGACCACTAGGGGAGGGGGGATAAGGACCACTATGGGAGGGAGGGGGGGGGATAAGGACCCCTATGGGAGGGAAGGGGGGATAAGGACCACTAGGGGAGGGAGGGAGGGGGGATAAGGACCACTATGGGAGGTTGGGGGGATAAGGACCACTAGGGGAGGGGGGATAAGGACCACTAGGGGAGGGGGATAAGGACCAGTAGGGGAGGGGGGATAAGGACCACTAAGGGGGGGAAGGACCACCAAAGGGGGGTAAGGAGGGAGGACTACTAAGGAGAGGGGAGGAGGGTGATTACCACTAAGGGGGTGGGGGGAGTAGGGGAAGGTCTACTAAGGGGTTTGGGAGAGGGAGGACCACTAAGGGGTTTGGGAGAGGGAGGACCACTAAGGAGGGGGGAGTGAGAAGACCACCAAGGGGGACTGCAGAGGGACAGGGGGCCAAGGGAGAGCACTAAGTGACAGAAGGGGAGAACACGGAGGGACAGAAGGGAAGGGGAAATCAATAATTGAGGGGAGAGCACTATGATTTTTTTTTAAAAAAGAAAGAGCTGTTCCCCTCCCAGTCTCTATCCTACCCCACAAACCCTCTTTTTTACACTACACACATACACAATGCACCCCCCCACACAGAAACATACAATGCATTCCTACTCACACACAGACACACCCGAAACACACAATGCATCCCTTACGTTCTCTTACATAATTAATGCACCCCTTACAGACACACACTGCATTCAATTACATACAATGCATTCCTACTCACACACACACACACACCCAGAAACATACAATGCATTCCTTACACGCAAACACACACTACATCCCCTATAAACACACTACATCCCTTACACAAATTGCACACATAAAACATCCCCAACTCATGGATGGGCCATGTAGGTGGATTTATGGGTGGGCATTGTAGGAGTATGCCCCCTGGGGGCCCAGACCTTGAGCTGTGTAAGGGACCCTAAAAAATGGAGCTGCTTCCTGTTCGTTAATTGTTGTGAGCACTGTTAAAAACAGTCTCCAGAGAGCCTCTTCTACACCAGACCTGTGGAGCCAGACTGAGCCCATCATCAGCCTCTTGTCCTCATCTGGTGGTAAGTAGGCAATCCAATATATTATTAGTGGCACTAATCTCTAATTTACCTCACATTAAATGGATACTATAGTCACCAGAAGCACTACAGCATAATGTAGTGGTTCTGGTGTCTATAGCCTGTGCCTGTAGGCTTTTTAATGTAAACACACTGTCTTTTCAGATAAGACACTTTGTGAAGACTGGCGTTGGCCCATATGGCAGAGCATATGGGCGGGGCATTGTGATGTCACATGGTGGGCTGGACATATGGGGGGGCGGCAAATTTTTTTTTGCCTAGGGCGGCAAAAATCCTTGCACCGGCCCTGTGAGAGACCTATTGTTCCTCCTTTCATTCTTACGTCATTAATCTGTTTTCAAACAGTTAAAAGAGGGTCCCCAGCAGCCCACAGCCCAGCATTCACTAGAAATATGCCTAAAGCAGTGATTACACTTCACCTTAGCTTTACCAACTCATACCAGCAATGGACGAATGTGACCATTCATTCAAGACCAGACAGGTAACACTTCAAAACCTACATATTTATTCCCTTTACCCCTACACTGTTGGGTATATTGCAGAAGGTGTAGAGTAGAGTCAGTGGCATAACTAGTGTAGAGAGGGTTTTGTATGTGCATTAATTGCGTTTATAACATGAATTTCGCATAATTTATATATATTCAAAATGCTCTTACGACAGATTAATAAAGTTTTAAAACAAAATTGAAATACTAGTAAGTCCATCTTACTTACAACTTACTATACTATGTAAGTGTTGCAAGTACTCCAAAAATAAAATAAAAAAAATAAAGAGGGAAACAAATCCTTTCCCTCCTACTATTCCCCTACTAAACCAAAAAATAAATAAATTAACAAACCCTATAAAATATTATTTGCACTAGCATCATATATTACATGTTTACAAGCAGAAGCGTAACTAGAATCCACTGGGCCCCGGTGTGAAAAATGCCCTGGGCCCCCATCCCATGTGTGCCTTTCCCCCCCTGGATGTCTCATTCTCTCCCCACAGGCCCTCCATGTGTCCCATTCCCTCTCCCCCCTCAACCCCTCCATGTGTCTCATACCCTCCACCCTCCCATTGTCCCATTCTTCCCTCTCTCTCCCCTCCCCTCATTTGCCCTATAGCCACCCTCTCTCCCCCCTCCCTTCATTGGTCCCATAGCCTCCCTTTCTGTTCCCTCCACTCCCTGTGTCCCATACCCTAACCTCACTTCCACCTCCCCTCCATGTGCCCCATAGCCACCATTTCTCCCCCTCCCCTTCATTTGCCCCATAGCAACCCTCTCTCCCCCCTCCCCTTCATTTGCCCCATAGCCACCCTCTATCCCCCTCTCCTTAATTTGCTCCATAGCCACCTTCTCTCCTCCCTCCCCACCATTTGCCCCATAGCCACCGTCTCTCCCCATTTCCCTTCACTTGCCCCACAGCCATGCTCTCCCCCTCCTTCATTTGTCCCATGGCCACCCTCTCCCCCCCCTCCCCTTCATTGGTCCAATAGTCTCCCTCTCTGCCCCCTCCACTCCCTGTGCCTCATACCCTTACCTCTCTCTCCCCTCCCCTTCATTTGTCCCAGTCCTACCTCTCTCCCTCTCCTGTACTTGGCTCGCCACGTTTCCCAGTCTGACAGGAAGTGCTCTCACAGTGAGCACTTCCTGTCAGACCGCTCGGCCACGCTAAACACAGGCAGGAAGGGAGCAGCATAGCTCTGCCCTCCTACCAGACACCCAGCAACCACAGACCAGGCCTGTGTGGCTGTGCACCGGCCCAGAAGGTATGCAGGCAGCCCATGGTCGCAGGGGTCACGGCTGCTTCTCGGCCCCCTGGATTGAGGGGCCTGGTTGCAGCTGTGACCCCTGCAACCGAAGTAGGTAGACCACTGTTTACAATACTGCCCAACCCTTTTGTCATTGAAAAGTTTCAAAGTCAAGAAAACTCATCGTTATTCTAGCACCGAGAGAGTTTCCTCACTAAAGCCTCTATCCATGTCCTGTGAAGTCATCATTACCGATTACTTGTGTCCATGCACATGCATTGGGACACACAGCACGCATGTAAATTGCTGTGATTGAATCTTGAGCTTCCCTATGAGAAGCACTCACTTCTGCTCTGAACAAATCAAAGCTAATGATGCAAGAAACTCGCTCTGTAACTGAGGGGATTTATAGATTTATAGAAAATCCGGTCATGATTGTGGCTTGTAACACTGTAATTTAGCGTCTCCACCCTCTGAATGGAGGTGCTGAACGTTCCTCATGGAGATGCACTTATTCACCGAAGTTCTATGAGGAGATGCTGATTGGCGCAGAGCCAGCTGTGACCGGACTGGCAAGTAAACTACCTTTTTGATGGGGCGGGTGCAAGGGGACTAAATGGTGTTTGACACCTATAGTGTAGTATAGTGTGAATATACATTTGTATTCCTGTCACTATAGAGTTCCTGTAACTATTAATAAATATTACTTAGCATAATATTTTTACTGTGTTGGCACCCCCTATATTATATTCTTAATTACTATTACCTTATAAGCTCTATTTTTGGGGTTGCAGCCAAAAGTTATTCTATACTTACTTGATTAATTTTGCTTTTGAATATCCCTGAAATTCCTTTCCATACACATAGACACATGCACACTGTATTTCTCCCAGATATTGCTAATACACAATATGTTTCCTAATGCACAATATCTTTCCACAAGCACAAACTTATTTGATTGCAAATCCCTGTCCTAATGTGTTTTACACCCCACCTCCTATAGAATGTACCGTATATACTCGAGTAAAAACCGACCCGAATATAAGCCGAGGCCCCTAATTTTACCCCAAAAAACTGGGAAAACTTATTGACTCGAGTATAAGACTAGGGTGGGAAATGCAGCAGCTACTGGTAAATTTCTAAATAAAATTAGATCCTAAAAAAAATATATTAATTGAATATTTATTTACAGTGTGTGTATAATGAATGCAGCGTGTGTATGAGTGCAGTGTGTGTATGAGTGCAGCGTGTGTATGAGTGCAGCGTGTGTATGAGTGGAGTGTGTGTGAATGAATGCAGTGTGCGTATGAGTGCAGTGTGTGCGTATGAGTGCAGCGTGTGTATGAGTGCAGCGTGTGTGTATGAGTGCAGTGTGTGTGTATGAGTGCAGCGTGTGTGTATGAGTGCAGCGTGTGTATGTGTGCAGTGTGTGTAGTGTGTGTGTGTTGCAGAGCTTTGGTGGGGGTGGGCAATATGATTATTTTTTAATTAATTTCATATTTTTTTATTATTATTTCTTATTATTAATTTTTATTTAATTTAATTATTATTTTATTTTATTATTATTATATATTTATTTTGTCCCCCTCCCTGCTTGATATATGGCAGGGAGGGGGGCTCTCCTTCCCTGGTGGTCCAGTGACATTGGCAGTTCAGTGGGGGGCTGTGTTGGCGCTATATAAATGGCAATAATAATAAATAAGGGGAAGTCTATGCACCATAACCACTACATAGTATCTGAGTAAACAAATTTGAATACCTCCCAACGATAGCGTATCCAGCAGGATCAGCCAGAATTTAGAATTCTGTTGCACCATCCTGAGTTAATTCACTGGTGTGACTCATCTAGTGATATGTCCCAAACAAACCCAGCATGAGCATAGAGCGGTAGTACTATGCAGAATGCTGTCAGTGCATTGCACTTAGGTTGCCTTAAGAGGTATAGCTTTGAGTTGGTCTGGCCAGACCAGAGCTCCTGTCAGTCAGGTTAGCACACAATGTTTTCTACACAGTCCTGCCTCCATGTCACTGCCTGTTTTCTGGTCCAGCAACTTCCAGTCCCAGATCCATATTTGTTAATGTTGTGAAGTGTGACTTTGTCTCCATCTAGTGGTTGCTGGATTTACCATATTTTCCTAGATACTGCTACTTGGGGGATGCTTTTAACATGAAAAGCGCTGCCCTGTAATACGTAGCATTTATACCTGCACAAAGTAAAACAACTAATCATAGTTGCTCATTTGGGATCTCATCCTTATTAAAGGGACACCATAGGTCCCCAGACCACTTCAGCTCATTGAAGTGGTCTGCGTACAGTGTGCCTATAGCACTTAGTGCTGACATGTAAAACATGCATGAGAACATCCAACGTCAGCTATTTAATGTTTTCCCATGGAGACGACCTATTGTGACTACGGCACCGCTACGCATGCGCATTAGCGCCCCCTCGCTGGTAACGTCTGAGGAGGACGAGCCACGACCCAGCGCCAACAGACATTTGCACTGAGATCAAGTAAATAAAGGAATTTTAACCCTCTATTCACTGTGGCAGGGGGGGGGGGGGGAGCTATAGTGCCAATAATAGCTTTCTATTCTTGGCTCTATAGAATCCCTTTAAAGAACTGATTTACATCCTGCAAGATATGAATTGAATACACATATTCTGGGCAGCTCTTAGCATGTCCTGTCTATCAGCATGTCATATTTATACATGTCCAGGGAATTTTGGTGCATCTGGAAACCCTTCTCAATACCGCACACAGTCATCAGGCTTACCTTGCTTAAAGCATCTAGGGTACATTAATTTTCCTCTGTTGCATTTAACTCGAAGCGTTGAAGATGGCTGAATTTCAAATCCAGGGGAGCAGATAAACTCCACAGTGTTGTCATGTTCAGAATACAATTTATTATCTGTTTTCCACCTTAGCTGTATGTTATTTTTTGTCATGTCTTTCTGACTTACTGTGCATGGTTCTGAAAACAGAGGAGACAATTTCCACTCATTTCTTCATTTTAATTCTAAACACAAGCACAAATGTTGCAAATGTAGAGAAATACAAAATAAGTGAGACACAGCATTTGCAAGAAAAGAAATGCATTGATGAAATAGCTCACAATTCAACACTGTAATACCTTAAAAACTACTAGCAAGTGCAGATCGGGGGGGCATTGGGGCTTGTTCTCTCCCCAAGACATGTTTACAATCAGAGGCGTAACTAGAATCCACCGGGCCTTCCCCTTCATTTGCCCCATAGCCAACCTCTCTCACCCCTCCCCTTCATTTGTCCCACAGCCACCCTCTCTCCCCCTCCTGCTCCATATGCAGGCATGAGGCAACTTCAGTTGTAAGAAAATGAATTAGGCTTTGTGATAGGAGGGAATACAGGCATTTGGAAAGACGAGGGGACATAAGGACTCTTCTTACAGTGGTATGGGGGATTGGAGAGAGGGGGGACATAAGAACTTAGGTGTTAGAATGTCTCTCAAGTAAGAGTTAAATTACTCAGTTGTCAGGCTCAGTGAAGTCATACTGGCTCTTTGTTTTCTAATAAATTATTTCAGATTATTGTAGTTCACTTTTCCTATTTAAGAATTACCATGAGAACATCAAGTCGTTCGACTGAGTCCCCTGGTCTGCATGGTTTTGTGTTACATAGATCCTTTGCAGCCTGTATTCATTACTACTCTACACATTTGGCTGTTGCCCTTGGCTCAGACATCCCAACTACTCTGTTGCTATATCCTGTCTTCTGTGTCTTCCCAAATTTCTGAACTTGGCACTTATATTCTAACAATGCTTATGGAACAAACTTTTAACTCCTGACCTGGATTCTGACCCCGACTTTGCTTTTTGTCGTAGCCATTATTGCATGGATTCCCAGGATTAAAATTTGCTTAATATTGGACTCTGCACTTTCGCCAAAACCCCAACAGAGCTCCAAACTCAAAGTGTATGTTACAGTAAAATCCAAACACTCACTTATTGTCTTGTATCAAGACTATGAATTCTCTCCTCATTCAGCTTGTTCTCCATAATTTACTGTGTACATGGGGATTTGGGGGAGGAAGGGATACATAGAAAGGAGAGGGCATAGGGCCATAGGAAGTGAAGGGGACGCAGGGACTTAACAAGAGGAGGTGATATGGAAACCTAGTAAGATGAGGGGACATGAGTTTAGACTTAAGAAGAGGACGGGACTTTGGCAGGGGAGGGAATTTGGGGACTGGAAGTGAAATAGAAAGCAGGTATAGGAAAATAACAAGGCCTGTGGAGAAATAAGATGTAAGGTTGTTAACTTTGCAGGGTTTTATCCACCTGACTTCCATTTTATTATAGTGGGGTACTAAAAGAGAGAATGGGAGGTACTGTATGGATTTGTTTCCATCTTATCTTCCACAATGCCAACTACTCCACATTATTCCCTACAGTGTCAACCCAAATGCACTTGTTTGTTTTACTGTTGTGGAGCTCAGCAATGCAATAATACACAACGAGCATTACATTAACCCCTTAAGGGCAGACGACGGATATATTCCGTCATGATTCCCTTTTATTCCAGAAGTTGTGTCATTAAGGGGTTAAAATACATTTTGCAGTAAAATGCACAACACTGTGCATTGTTGATGAATATTCTTTTTTTTTTTTCTCTGTTCTGATTACATAATTTGCCAGTGGTTCTACCAACCCTGATTACTATATATATTTACCTTAAGCGAAACATTGTTAGTTTACTCACCCAAACAAACAGGGACATCTGACCAACTTCCATTTTCACATACAATTGTTAGATTTCCCTGATGCTTGTAAAGCTGCTGGCATTGATATTCTACTGTAGATCCGGAAGGGTATTCTGTATGGACTAAGGATTTCATTTCTCCATAGATGATTCTTGGAGGTGCTGGACATTTTTTTTCCGTCTCTAAAATATTCATTTAAACATTAACAATACTGTACACTGACTGTACAAATGAAACAGTAACCAAGTAAATAAATAAAAATTAAAAAAAACACCCTAGGAATAAAAGGAACACTATAGGGTGAGGAATAAAATACTGTATTCCTGACTCTGTAGTGTTAAAACCATCATTTAAGTGTCTGGACAGTAAAGGTATCCCTAGGGGGCAATGTAAACACTGCATTTTCTCTAAAAAGGTAGTGTTTACATGGAAATACCTGCAGGGAATGATTATACTCACCAGAACAACTACATTAAGCTGTAATTGCTCTGGTGACTATAGTGCGCCTTTAAGACGCAAGGCACACTACAATATGACAAATTGCAATCTATTCATTTATTGTTGCACAATGCCTGCTGGATCAGCTAGGCAAATAAGGGTTTGTGACCCACTCCTTCAGCATTTTAGTCCACAGAAGAATTTCACACACAAGCAATGTGTGTGAACTCACTATTCCTGCCACAGTTCACTGAATCTGTGAGTTGATGACATTATGGGAAGCAGACAACTATGGGAACAACAATGGGTTGACTTTTCCTATAAATCTGACTCGGAACCAGAAAACATTAAGGTATTAACACACTAAACCATTCATTCATTGTTAACAACTGAAAAGGTTATTGCAAATATTTGATCGTTTTTACAGTGTCATTATTTTTAATTTTTTTTATTTCCTTGTCGAATATCCGTATTTTTGGTTTAATGAATAAATTCCTAAAATCCACTCTTTCTAAAGCCTAAAATATTGGCTTTCAAATAAAGATGTATAAGAATGGAGGGTCTCCCCGGCCGGCGGGGGTTATCCTGGCAACTTTCAACGGTGACTAACTTGTGAAGTTCCTGCCACGATACACTCGAGACAAACTACCCGCCAAGACCAAGATGGCGGACACAGTGTGCATCTCACCGCCTCAACCCAACCGACTGTCTCTGCAGTAGAGGCTTGACGTCCTATTTACAAACTTCTGGGCCACAATAGCCGCACGCCGGCACAAGCCTGCTGGAGCCCAGCCTGAACCAAGCGTGCCGCTCACACCGGGCAGCCCACGACTCCTGGACAAAGCTGTGGTGCAGCATGGCCGCTAAGGAAGGAAAAACGGAGGCCACATAAACGAACATGGCGCCGGAAAATCCGCCCGGCAAGGTCCAGCACCCGTCCTGAAGCACAGACCCAACCGGGAAATGTACAAAACCTATCGACGGCTAAGCACCACCGCAAGCACTCTTCAAACCCACTTACACCCAGCCAACACCAACAGAGGGCTTACCTTGCTCCGAGCAACCTGGCACCTTCATACCCAGCTAGCCCAAAGAGCCTGCCTCACGACGCACCGCAGAGGTCGCGACCACTCTGACGGACCCTGCAAACCGCAACATGTCTGCCCCACTCCCACGACATACCAGCAGACCGAGGGCGTCTAAACCTGAAGTCGGAGCTACGACGTGAAGTACAGCAAGAAGGTTTGCCGGACCGAGCTCTGCCGCAATCACCCTTGGGGGATCCTGCCTTACCAGCACAGGGGGTTGGCTGATCACAGCAGAGATGCGTCAATTGGGACACTATACTCAATATTGGCGGTCCCACCTCATCCCGGACTTCTCAATGGGCCTGAATATCCATATACTATTGCAATGCCCTCTACTGATTTAATCTGCATGCTCCTATCCTAGGGCAGTATCCCAGTAATGTCATACACAAACCTGATTTATATGCTTATACTGTCATGTAAAATAGAGACACAAATTTGCAAGTTTTACAATCATAACTGCACCCAGCAGCTTCTTGTCACCCTATAATCTATGTCTAGGCTACATACTAGGCCAGCTACTTCCTATCTTTAGCCACCATAAGTAAGAACCATAAGCAAGCCTGTAAGATATCACACTAGAACTACTAGCCTGTAAGCTTGTCCAGCTACTATTCACAGTAACCAGCTACCGTAAGCACTGAGTAGCTATACATAAACTACATACAGCCGTTGACACACAACTTGGTGAAAACGCCCTAATAACGATAGCAAGTACGTAGCCGGTTTTATACCACAAAACGCCAGCACAACGCCAGCCTACTCAGATATAGTATGCTCAGCTTGGCTACCCCATACAAAAGCGCACCCACGCTCCTGCGCCTAGACAGATGTGGATAGCTAAAACTCAGGGACACTTACTGTTCCAGCATACTCTAAGCTCAACTGTTAAACCACGTTTCGTCCTGTACTAACTAAGCATGATAATTACTACTCAAACACTTGTTTACCAAATCGTTACCTTTTCTATTTTAAAAAATATATGCAAACCAAACATGCCACAATTTTGTTATGTTATGACCATGAAAATCGAGCCTGCTGAAGCTGTTGTGGCGATACAGGCACTGTTGTACCCACCTGCATATCAAAAATAAAGAATAAAAAAAAAAAAGAATGGAGGGTCTGTGAACTGTTTTGCAAAATATTTATTACAGTCTCAAAACTTTACTATGGATGCTCAAGCAAAATTCATGATGTACTCACTTAAACAGATCGGAGGTAAGGACCAGTTCCCACCAATGCAGATACTTTCCTCTGGTCCACTTAATTGGTATCCATTATCACATCTGTATTTGACATTACTTCGATTGCTTGTTGGTTCAATTTGTCCAAATCTTATAGAAGGTGGGTTTTCACATTTATGCTCATCTTTAATTAACAAGAAAATGTTTTATTTTCACATCATTGTTGAATCAAGTTTGTCAGACAAGAAACTGCTATGTGCCACTCTTGTAGTCAAGCCTTTATGCAAATTTTAAATGAACATTTCACGCATCATAACCCCTATAGCATTCCTGGCAGCCACACATAGTAAGAAGACAAACTATTTTAGAATTTTCACTTCTTACTTGGGGCCCGCTGGGCACTGTTTCCCACCTTCACTATAGCTCAGTGAGAGCAGGGAGCTCTGTTCACTAAGCTAAGACTGGCAGTGCAGGACTTATCTCATTGGTTGGGAGAGATCAGCTGATTCTCTCAGCCAATGAGCTAGCCCAGTTTACCTCAGCAGTGCTAATGGAATCTCCTGAGCAAGAGCTCTCGCTTAGCTGTAGTGAGGCGAGTAGAGAGATAAAGTAGAAAGATAAGAAAAAGAAATTAAGACAGTGCACAACCAAAGAGAACGTGTTCAATTTCAGCACACCAATTCAGTGTTTCTCAACCTTTTATGGAAAAATAACACTGCAAGTCTAAAAAAAGATCATCAGCACCCATCGCTCGAGAAAGTAATTTCTATTGATTTAAATTCCAAATGAAATGTGTAGACACTAATATTTAAGTTAATCCTATATTGGAGAACAAGCCTGACTAAAAGGAGGGAAGAATATTTTACAAATATATATGACATATACTGTGAATATTGTGTATGTAAGGAGGAGTGTATATTAATCAGGTGTATAAAAGTCAAAAAATGAAAATATGGGGGCGGGGCCTGACCGCCATGCAGAACAGCCACATGAAACAAGAGCTCCTGCAATCAGGCGAAATTTAAGCAAGTCAAAGCTAACCTAGCACACTCCTGACGGCCAGTGAACGCGGTCCGATACACGAAGGGGCCCTGGACCTGAGGAGAGGCTTGCACTCCCTGTTTTAGTCCCTCAGAAAGACGCATGTTGTCCGCATAGGATGAGGCCTACTTAGGCGGTGAGCGGGGTAGACGGCCACTGCCCTGCTATCCCGCCCGACTGTGTCGCGCCAGACCCCTACAAGTTCGTGGAGCGGGCCCCGCCTCCCCCCCTTGGGCCAGTGGGGGTTATCCTGGCCCGTGCCCCGAGACCCCGGCGACAGCAGTGAACCTGCGGCAAAGAACTGCCACCACATTATGGATAAGGCCTGGAGCCGCGTGTAAAATGGCGGCAAACTCAACGCTGAAAACTCATACCCAGAGGCATGTGGACTCTCCCTCTTGACTGTCCACACTCCCCACAGAGCCCTGGTGGAGACAGACACCGGGGTCAGAGAGACTGGATCGGATGGGGCTCTGATCTGTGCCCACTCGATACCCGCCGGAACATAACCGCTAAAAGTCCGGGCCCACAGGCGGCGAGTGGAATGGAGATAGCGACAGACCTGCGAACGAGGCTCAGAGGTAGCCCATATCGCTCCCCACCAAAGAACCTACCTTCGGGCCGACCCGTCAGGAGGCGACACTCCACGGAGGGACTCCAGCCTGATCGGCCTCCACAACAAGGCGATAACACCTGATGACAGCCTCTCCACAAGGGGGCGACAGCTCGCACGAACTCTCCATCTTGCAGTCAGAACCCACGGACGCAGCAACCTACAGCTAGAGGTGAACACTCACGGCGAGTCCCTGAGATATCTGCCACTATCACGCTGCAACAGTTAACTCCATGCAGAGTCTTGACCTTTGTTCTGGACCCTCTTTTTCTTAATATTGCTGTCTGCTGTCTGTACTATATGCTTGTCTTCCCCCATTAGCCCTAGTTCAACCTGAGGGGCAGGGGTCCTCTGCCCACCCAGCATACCATGTAGATGGGGAGGTCCCTGGGGCACAATAATCTGCTGTAACTACCAACCGTTTACCATAAGTACCTGAAAGCTTGCTGATAATCTATGAGCCTGCCTGAGGTTTTTTATCAATCAGTCTCTTGAATCGTATTATCTGTCTTGTAATAGGGCAGGTCCTCTAGGCATGTATGCATACTCACAAAAACAGTGCAGAATACGATATATGTTGTAAACCACTTCAAGACTAATCGTGCTGCTTTCATGCGACGTAGCTAAATAGTCCTTAATCATATGCTATCCATAATATGATAGCAAGTTACTGTTATAAAGCTGTTAAATTATCAAATGTTCTAAGCAACTGTGACAAGCTAATGTTATCCACAAATGTAGGGTAGTCCTAAGTATACCTGTCAGTTCAACAAGTAATCGAACAATCAATACTTAAGCCTAACCAAGTATAGATGAGATAAGCTACATATGCAACCACATAGCGACTACATAAGCGATTACAAAAACGAATCCACTAGCATGTAACTCAGCATGTAGACACGAATATAAATATTAGACCACTGTTTTTCTTTTTTATGTGCATCGCTGGGGTTTAACGCAGATATAATCGTCTGTTTAATAGATTACTAACGTATACATAAAATTGCCTAGTTTAGCATGTTCAACAAATATAATCTATAATATGCCTAAATAGCGTGATTTAAGCCTGTTTATAAATATAAAAATAGTGCATTGTACTACCATACCCTAATGCTTTCCATGTTATCACTCTTTGTTTTAAATATGCATGCGGATTGCCTTTGGGGTACCACGTGCCTGAATGTTAACACCATATGCACTGCAAAAATAAAGAATAAAAAAAAAAATAAAAAAAAAATGAAAATATAATACACATATAACAGTTACATACAGAGGACACTGGCACTCACACAGATGCACACAGGACACCGAAACACATACACAGTTACACAAAAAGGGCACTGACACACACATTTACACACAGAGGAAACTGACACACACACACTTACACACAAAGGACAAAATCACTCACAGACACACTCTAACTGAATTGATACACACTGGCACACACGCTCACTGACAGACAAATAGTAACACTCAGAGGACGCTGACACGCAGAGAACACTGACACATGCACACATTTACACACAGAGGACAGTGACACACACATTCACTGACAGACACACTCTCACTGATTTGACACACTGACAAACACACACACATTCACTGATTTGGTTCTTAGAATTGCCAACATACCGTATATACTCGAGTATAAGCCGAGTTTTTCAGCACATTTTTTGTGCTGAAAAACCCCAACTCGGCTTATACTCGAGTCAATTGTCTGTATTATGGCAATTTGCATTGCCATAATACAGACTGGGGCTGTGGGGGCTGCAGAGGTGTTACTTACCTTTCCTTACCTTCGGAAAAAATGTATATATATTAATAATAATAAAAAAAATAAAAATAATAAAATAAAAATAATAATAAAATAAAAAATAATAATAAAATAAAAAATAATAATAATAAAAAAATGTAATGAAAAAAAAATATTAAAATAATAATTAAAAAATAAAAATGCCCACCCCCACCAAGGCTCTGCATCTCACTCTGCATTACACACACACATACACACACTGCACTCATACACACACACTGCACTCATACACACACACACACTGCATTCATGCACACACACTGCATTCATACACACACTGCATTCATACACACACTGCATTCATACACACACACTGCATTCATACACACACACAGCATTCTCATACACACAGAATTCATACACACAGCATTCATACACACACACAGCATTCATACACACACACTGCATTCATACACACACACACTGCACTCATACACACACACACTGCATTCATACACACACACTGCACTCATACATACACACTGCACTCATACACACAGCATTCATACACACACACTGCATTCATACACACACACTGCACTCATACACACACTGCACTCATACACACACTGCACTCATACACATCATTCTCATACACACACACTGCATTCATATACACACACTGCATTCATATACACACACTGCATTCATATACACACTGCATTCATATACACACTGCACTCATATACACACTGCACTCATATACACACTGCATTCTCATACACACACACTGCATTCTCATACACACACACTGCATTCATTATATACACACACTGTAAATAAATATTCAATTAATATAATTTTTTAAGGATCTAATTTTATTTAGAAATTTACCAGCAGCTGCTGCATTTCCCACCCTAGTCTTATACTCGAGTCAATAAGTTTTCCCAGTTTTTTGGGGTAAAATTAGGGGCCTCGGCTTATATTCGGGTCGGCTTATACTCGAGTATATACGGTAAATATAAATATTGTATCAATAGCATTGACTTTGTAATGACAATGTATTCTTGCGTCACAAAATATGATGAATAACGTGGAAATTAAAATAAATCTATAAATCTAAAAATATAATTATTGTAAGGAAACAAATTGTAAACAAAAAGAGGACAGATTACCAGATGACAGAAATGTGTGATTTTTTCAAGGCAGACCCTACATTCCTTCTAGTATCTGTATTTTAACAGTTGAAAACTAAATGAAGTAATTTTAAAAGAATCGTTTTCAACAAATTCAAATTAATGGAGGATTATGGTAGTGGTCTTGTATGAAGACTGACTGTGAAATTGAAACCTGGAAGCTTTGTGGAAGGGAGCTTTAGAAATCTAATGCCTCGATTCCACTGAGCGGTATGGTTTGGGTCGGTACGGTTCGGAAGGGTTAGAATGGTCCAGCCTATTTAGGTGAGCGTTTCCACTGCAAGTCAGACCGCCAGGGGCATGCGGGGTTTAGACCAAATGCATAGCGTGTCATTTGTCACGAGCATTGACTTTTTCCTGTCCGCCAATCAATGGATTGTATAGTGTGACGCCAGTAGCGCCACCCTAATCGTACCGTACCATTTCCTATGGACCTACATCTGAAGGGTGCCTAGGAATAGTGCAGTTTGGTTCAGTTGTATGGGCCACTTTCATAGTGGAAACACTCAAAATAGAGTACCAGACCATACAGACCCAAACCATACCACTCAGTGAAAACGGGGCATAAGATACATGCATAATAAGACAATACTTACTCTGTTTATTACACTTTGGGTAATTTATTTCACCTTTACTACATGTAACTCTGAGCTCCTGTTCTGGAATCATTCCCTTGATGCATTGAAACTGCATGCTCTCCCCATCTTCAATTTCCAAATGTGTATCTGGCAGCACAATATAATTTATCAACATCACTTTTTTTGATAAAATGCAGGAGCCTGGAAATGGTATACAAATATTTGTATTAATGCTAGTTCAGTGTGATATCATTGTAGAAATACTCAACATGAACTTTGTTTTCCTAAATGTTTACGTGAAAAAAATTCCTTCAATATAGTTAAAGGAACACTCTATAACGATTTCATCTAATTGAATTGGGTGTATTACCTTGAATCTTTATTTAAACATTTTCGTGAAAAGCGGGAGGTGCCTGAGTGGAAACAGGTAAGTAGGCCTACAACAGCCATAATAGTACAAAACTATTCCAACACAGATATTACACTCGTAGTCAGCATGACCGTAGCAAGCCCCAGTAAAACAGGGGTGACAGATCCTTAACTCACTTGAACTATGCCCAAGTGGGGAGTCAAGTGCTGTGGGTTGTGAGCATGTAGCCTGTGTTCAAAATGGAAAGGAGTTCTGGAAAGGAGTAGCAAGAGGGTTGAGGAAAGGAACTATTTTTAACAAGAGAAGCGGAGGGTAAGACGGAGAAAAAAAAGCAGGGTGGAGTGGGTTTGTTTGTTTGGGTCGGGCAGGGGATGAGATTTGTGTTCTGGGTTTCTCTGGTCTAGAGGGATGGGGGGGGGGGGTATCGGTACCCTTCCAGGAGATGCAATCCAACCAGGGTGACCAGGTAGAGATATATTTGTCAGAGGTGCCATTAAGGGCAGAGGTCAGGGATTCCATTTCGGAGACCTCCTCCATCCTAGTCACCCACTGCTGGAGGGTAGGTGCACCCGGAAGCTTCCAGAGGTTAAGCTTGGTCAAGGATTTTTTGTACATCCTTAGTGGCATGCTGATATGGTGCAAAAGCATTGGGAGCAGTTGCAAAGGAGTATCGGAGTCTGTGATTTCCGTGATATCCCTGGTATCAACGCCCAGTAGGGGGAGATGTTGGGGCAGGACCACCACATGTGAAGCCGGTGCCCCTTGGAGAGCTGCAATCCCAGCATTCTTTAGGGATTGCTGCGTTCATCCAGTGGAGTACATCAGGCATTCTATACCAGTTTGTCAGCACTTTATAGCTCATTTTCTGGTATTTGGAGCTGATGGAGCATTTATGGGACATATATCTTGTCCTATTCCTGGCCCGTGAGAGTCACCCCATCTCCTTCTCCCACCTCACTGTGAACCTGGGGACCTTCATCTCTCCTCCCAGTAGTAGCATAGTGTATAATGTTGAAATTCCCCTAGAGATATGTGATGGCGAAGTGCAAATTGTTTCAAACTGGGTGAGAGACCTATTGTTCCTCCTTTCATTCTTACGTCATTAATCTGTTTTCAAACAGTTAAAAGAGGGTCCCCAGCAGCCCACAGCCCAGCATTCACTAGAAATATGCCTAAAGCAGTGATTACACTTCACCTTAGCTTTACCAACTCATACCAGCAATGGACGAATGTGACCATTCATTCAAGACCAGACAGGTAACACTTCAAAACCTACATATTTATTCCCTTTACCCCTACACTGTTGGGTATATTGCAGAAGGTGTAGAGTAGAGTCAGTGGCATAACTAGTGTAGAGAGGGTTTTGTATGTGCATTAATTGCGTTTATAACATGAATTTCGCATAATATATATATATTCAAAATGCTCTTACGACAGATTAATAAAGTTTTAAAACAAAATTGAAATACTAGTAAGTCCATCTTACTTACAACTTACTATACTATGTAAGTGTTGCAAGTACTCCAAAAATAAAATAAAAAAAATAAAGAGGGAAACAAATCCTTTCCCTCCTACTATTCCCCTACTAAACCAAAAAATAAATAAATTAACAAACCCTATAAAATATTATCTGTCAGACCGCTCGGCCACGCTAAACACAGGCAGGAAGGGAGCAGCATAGCTCTGCCCTCCTACCAGACACCCAGCAACCACAGACCAGGCCTGTGTGGCTGTGCACCGTCCCAGAAGGTATGCAGGCAGCCCATGGTCGCAGGGGTCACGGCTGCGTCTCGGCCCCCTGGATTGAGGGGCCCGGTTGCAGCTGTGACCCCTGCAACCGAGGTAGGTAGACCACTGTTTACAATACTGCCCAACCCTTTTGTCATTGAAAAGTTTCAAAGTCAAGAAAACTCATCGTTATTCTAGCACCGAGAGAGTTTTCTCACTAAAGCCTCTATCCATGTCCTGTGAAGTCATCATTACCGATTACTTGTGTCCATGCACATGCATTGGGACACACACAGCACGCATGTAAATTGCTGTGATTGAATCTTGAGCTTCCCTATGAGAAGCACTCACTTCTGCTCTGAACAAATCAAAGCTAATGATGCAAGAAACTCGCTCTGTAACTGAGGGGATTTATAGATTTATAGAAAATCCGGGTATGATTGTGGCTCGTAACACTGTAATTTAGCGTCTCCACCCTCTGAATGGAGGTGCTGAACGTTCCTCATGGAGATGCACTTATTCACCGAAGTTCTATGAGGAGATGCTGATTGGCGCAGAGCCAGCTGTGACAGGACTGGCAAGTAAACTACCTTTTTGATGGGGCGGGTGCAAGGGGACTAAATGGTGTTTGACACCTATAGTGTAGTATAGTGTGAATATACATTTGTATTCCTGTCACTATAGAGTTCCTGTAACTATTAATAAATATTACTAAGCATAATATTTTTACTGTGTTGGCACCCCTATATTATATTCTTAATTACTATTACCTTATAAGCTCTATTTTTGGGGTTGCAGCCAAAAGTTATTCTATACTTGATTAATTTTGCTTTTGAATATCCCTGAAATTCCTTTCCATACACATAGACACATGCACACTGTTTTTCTCCCAGATATTGCTAATACACAATATGTTTCCTAATGCACAATATCTTTCCACAAGCACAAACTTATTTGATTGCAAATCCCTGTCCTAATGTGTTTTACACCCCACCTCCTATAGAATGTACCGTATATACTCGAGTATAAGCCGACCCGAATATAAGCCGAGGCCCCTAATTTTACCCCAAAAAACTGGGAAAACTTATTGACTCGAGTATAAGACTAGGGTGGGAAATGCAGCAGCTACTGGTAAATTTCTAAATAAAATTAGATCCTAAAAAAAATATATTAATTGAATATTTATTTACAGTGTGTGTATAATGAATGCAGCGTGTGTATGAGTGCAGCGTGTGTATGAGTGCAGCGTGTGTATGAGTGCAGCGTGTGTATGAGTGCAGTGTGTGTATGAATGCAGTGTGCGTATGAGTGCAGTGTGTGCGTATGAGTGCAGCGTGTGTATGAGTGCAGCGTATGTGTATGAGTGCAGCGTGTGTGTATGAGTGCAGCGTGTGTGTATGAGTGCAGCGTGTGTGTATGAGTGCAGCGTGTGTATGTGTGCAGTGTGTGTAGTGTGTGTGTGTTGCAGAGCTTTGGTGGGGGGTGGGCAATATGATTATTTTTTAATTAATTTCATATTTTTTTATTATTATTTCTTATTATTAATTTTTATTTAATTTAATTATTATTTTATTTTATTATTATTATATATTTATTTCGTCCCCCCTCCCTGCTTGATATATGGCAGGGAGGGGGGCTCTCCTTCCCTGGTGGTCCAGTGACATTGGCAGTTTAGTGGGGGGCTGTCAGAGCTGTAACTTACCTTTCCTGCAGCTCCTGTCAGCTCCCTCCTCCTCCGCGCCGTCCATTCAGCTCTTCTGTCAGCTCACACTGTAAGTCTCGCGAGAGCCGCGGCTCTCGTGAGATTTACACTGGGAGCTGACCGAGGTGCTGAACGGACGGCGTGGAGGAGGAGGGAGCTGACAGGAGCTGCAGGAAAGGTAAGTTACAGCTCTGACAGCCCCCACAGCCCCCTGTCTGTATTATGGCAATGCAAATTGCCATAATACAGACTATTGACTTTAGTATAAGCCGAGTTGGGGTTTTTCAGCACACAAAATGTGCTGAAAAACTCGGCTTATACTCGAGTATATACGGTAAGCTCGATTGAGCAGGGTCCTCTTCAACCTATTGTTCCTGTAAGTTAATTTGTAATTGTCCTATTTATAGTTAAATCCCCTCTCATAATATTGTAAAGCGCTACGGAATCTGTTGGCGCTATATAAATGGCAATAATAATAAATAAGGGGAAGTCTATGCACCATAACCACTACATAGTATCTGAGTAAACAAATTTGAATACCTCCCAACGATAGCGTATCCAGCAGGATCAGCCAGAATTTAGAATTCTGTTGCACCATCCTGAGTTAATTCACTGGTGTCACTCATCTAGTGATATGTCCCAAACAAACCCAGCATGAGCATAGAGCGGTAGTACTATGCAGAATGCTGTCAGTGCATTGCACTTAGGTTGCCTTAAGAGGTATAGCTTTGAGTTGGTCTGGCCAGACCAGAGCTCCTGTCAGTTAGGTTAGCACACAATGTTTTCTACACAGTCCTGCCTCCATGTCACTGCCTGTTTTCTGGTCCAGCAACTTCCAGTCCCAGATCCATATTTGTTAATGTTGTGAAGTGTGACTTTGTCTCCATCTAGTGGTTGCTGGATTTACCATATTTTCCTAGATACTGCTACTTGGGGGATGCTTTTAACATGAAAAGCGCTGCCCTGTAATACGTAGCATTTATACCTGCACAAAGTAAAACAACTAATCATAGTTGCTCATTTGGGATCTCATCCTTATTAAAGGGACACCATAGGTCCCCAGACCACTTCAGCTCATTGAAGTGGTCTGCGTACAGTGTGCCTATAGCACTTAGTGCTGACATGTAAAACATGCATGAGAACATCCAACGTCAGCTATTTAATGTTTTCCCATGGAGAGGACCTATTGCGCGTACGGCACCGCTACGCATGCGCATTAGCGCCCCCTCGCTGGTAACGTCTGAGGAGGACGAGCCACGACCCAGCGCCAACAGACATTTGCACTGAGATCAAGTAAATAAAGGAATTTTAACCCTCTATTCACTGTGGCAGGGGGGGGGGGGAGCTATAGTGCCAATAATAGCTTTCTATTCTTGGCTCTATAGAATCCCTTTAAAGAACTGATTTACATCCTGCAAGATATGAATTGAATACACATATTCTGGGCAGCTCTTAGCATGTCCTGTCTATCAGCATGTCATATTTATACATGTCCAGGGAATTTTGGTGCATCTGGAAACCCTTCTCAATACCGCACACAGTCATCAGGCTTACCTTGCTTAAAGCATCTAGGGTACATTAATTTTCCTCTGTTGCATTTAACTCGAAGCGTTGAAGATGGCTGAATTTCAAATCCAGGGGAGCAGATAAACTCCACAGTGTTGTCATGTTCAGAATACAATTTATTATCTGTTTTCCACCTTAGCTGTATGTTATTTTTTGTCATGTCTTTCTGACTTACTGTGCATGGTTCTGAAAACAGAGGAGACAATTTCCACTCATTTCTTCATTTTAATTATAAACACAAGCACAAATGTTGCAAATGTAGAGAAATACAAAATAAGTGAGACACAGCATTTGCAAGAAAAGAAATGCATTGATGAAATAGCTCACAATTCAACACTGTAATACCTTAAAAACTACTAGCAAGTGCAGATTGGGGGGGCATTGGGGCTTGTTCTCTCCCCAAGACATGTTTACAATCAGAGGCGTAACTAGAATCCACCGGGCCTTCCCCTTCATTTGCCCAATAGCCAACCTCTCTCACCCCTCCCCTTCATTTGTCCCACAGCCACCCTCTCTCCCCCTCCTGCTCCATATGCAGGCATGAGGCAACTTCAGTTGTAAGAAAATGAATTAGGCTTTGTGATAGGAGGGAATACAGGCATTTGGAAAGACGAGGGGACATAAGGACTCTTCTTACAGTGGTATGGGGGATTGGAGAGAGGGGGGACATAAGAACTTAGGTGTTAGAATGTCTCTCAAGTAAGAGTTAAATTACTCAGTTGTCAGGCTCAGTGAAGTCATACTGGCTCTTTGTTTTCTAATAAATTATTTCAGATTATTGTAGTTCACTTTTCCTATTTAAGAATTACCATGAGAACATCAAGTCGTTCGACTGAGTCCCCTGGTCTGCATGGTTTTGTGTTACATAGATCCTTTGCAGCCTGTATCCATTACTACTCTACACATTTGGCTGTTGCCCTTGGCTCAGACATCCCAACTACTCTGTTGCTATATCCTGTCTTCTGTGTCTTCCCAAATTTCTGAACTTGGCACTTATATTCTAACAATGCTTATGGAACAAACTTTTAACTCCTGACCTGGATTCTGACCCCGACTTTGCTTTTTGACGTAGCCATTATTGCATGGATTCCCGGGATTAAAATTTGCTTAATATTGGACTCTGCCCTTTCGCCAAAACCCCAACAGAGCTCCAAACTCAAAGTGTATGTTACAGTAAAATCCAAACACTCACTTATTGTCTTGTATCAAGACTATGAATTCTCTCCTCATTCAGCTTGTTCTCCATAATTTACTGTGTACATGGGGATTTGGGGGAGGAAGGGATACATAGAAAGGAGAGGGCATAGGGCCATAGGAAGTGAAGGGGACGCAGGGACTTAACAAGAGGAGGTGATATGGAAACCTAGTAAGATGAGGGGACATGAGTTTAGACTTAAGAAGAGGACGGGACTTTGGCAGGGGAGGGAATTTGGGGACTGGAAGTGAAATAGAAAGCAGGTATAGGAAAATAACAAGGCCTGTGGAGAAATAAGATGTAAGGTTGTTAACTTTGCAGGGTTTTATCCACCTGACTTCCATTTTATTATAGTGGGGTACTAAAAGAGAGAATGGGAGGTACTGTATGGATTTGTTTCCATCTTATCTTCCACAATGCCAACTACTCCACATTATTCCCTACAGTGTCAACCCAAATGCACTTGTTTGTTTTACTGTTGTGGAGCTCAGCAATGCAATAATACACAACGAGCATTACATTAACCCCTTAAGGGCAGACGACGGATATATTCCGTCATGATTCCCTTTTATTCCAGAAGTTGTGTCATTAAGGGGTTAAAATACATTTTGCAGTAAAATGCACAACACTGTGCATTGTTGATGAATATTCTTTTTTTTTTTTCTCTGTTCTGATTACATAATTTGCCAGTGGTTCTACCAACCCTGATTACTATATATATTTACCTTAAGCGAAACATTGTTAGTTTACTCACCCAAACAAACAGGGACATCTGACCAACTTCCATTTTCACATACAATTGTTAGATTTCCCTGATGCTTGTAAAGCTGCTGGCATTGATATTCTACTGTAGATCCGGAAGGGTATTCTGTATGGACTAAGGATTTCATTTCTCCATAGATGATTCTTGGAGGTGCTGGACATTTTTTTTCCGTCTCTAAAATATTCATTTAAACATTAACAATACTGTACACTGACTGTACAAATGAAACAGTAACCAAGTAAATAAAAAAAAAAATAAAAAAACACCCTAGGAATAAAAGGAACACTATAGGGTGAGGAATAAAATACTGTATTCCTGACTCTGTAGTGTTAAAACCATCATTTAAGTGTCTGGACAGTAAAGGTATCCCTAGGGGGCAATGTAAACACTGCATTTTCTCTAAAAAGGTAGTGTTTACATGGAAATACCTGCAGGGAATGATTATACTCACCAGAACAACTACATTAAGCTGTAATTGCTCTGGTGACTATAGTGCGCCTTTAAGACGCAAGGCACACTACAATATGACAAATTGCAATCTATTCATTTATTGTTGCACAATGCCTGCTGGATCAGCTAGGCAAATAAGGGTTTGCGACCCACTCCTTCAGCATTTTAGTCCACAGAAGAATTTCACACAGAAGCAATGTGTGTGAACTCACTATTCCTGCCACAGTTCACTGAATCTGTGAGTTGATGACATCATGGGAAGCAGACAACTATGGGAACAACAATGGGTTGACTTTTCCTATAAATCTGACTCGGAACCAGAAAACATTAAGGTATTAACACACTAAACCATTCATTCATTGTTAACAACTGAAAAGGTTATTGCAAATATTTGATCGTTTTTACAGTGTCATTATTTTTAATTTTTTTTATTCCCTTGTCGAATATCCGTATTTTTGGTTAAATGAATACATTCCTAAAATCCACTCTTTCTAAAGCCTAAAATATTGGCTTTCAAATAAAGATGTATAAGAATGGAGGGTCTCCCCGGCCGGCGGGGGTTATCCTGGCAACTTTGAACGGTGACTAACTTGTGAAGTTCCTGCCACGATACACTCGAGACAAACTACCCGCCAAGACCAAGATGGCGGACACAGTGTGCATCTCACCGCCTCAACCCAACCGACTGTCTCTGCAGTAGAGGCTTGACGTCCTATTTACAAACTTCTGGGCCACAATAGCCGCACGCCGGTACAAGCCTGCTGGAGCCCAGCCTGAACCAAGCGTGCCGCTCACACCGGGCAGCCCACGACTCCTGGACAAAGCTGTGGTGCAGCATGGCCGCTAAGGAAGGAAAAACGGAGGCCACATAAACGAACATGGCGCCGGAAAATCCGCCCGGCAAGGTCCAGCACCCGTCCTGAAGCACAGACCCAACCGGGAAAGGTACGAAACCTATCGACGGCTAAGCACCACCGCAAGCACTCTTCAAACCCACTTACACCCAGCCAACACCAACAGAGGGCTTACCTTGCTCCGAGCAACCTGGCACCTTCATACCCAGCTAGCCCAAAGAGCCTGCCTCACGACGCACCGCAGAGGTCGCGACCACTCGGACGGACCCTGCAAACTGCAACATGTCTGCCCCACTCCCACGACATACCAGCAGACCGAGGGCGTCTAAACCTGAAGTCGGAGCTACGACGTGAAGTACAGCAAGAAGGTTTGCCGGACCGAGCTCTGCCGCAATCACCCTTGGGGGATCCTGCCTTACCAGCACAGGGGGTTGGCTGATCACAGCAGAGATGCGTCAATTGGGACACTATACTCAATATTGGCGGTCCCACCTCATCCCGGACTTCTCAATGGGCCTGAATATCCATATACTATTGCAATGCCCTCTACTGATTTAATCTGCATGCTCCTATCCTAGGGCAGTATCCCAGTAATGTCATACACAAACCTGATTTATATGCTTATACTGTCATGTAAAATAGAGACACATATTTGCAAGTTTTACAATCATAACTGCACCCAGCAGCTTCTTGTCACCCTATAATCTATGTCTAGGCTACATACTAGGCCAGCTACTTCCTATCTTTAGCCACCATAAGTAAGAACCATAAGCAAGCCTGTAAGATATCACACTAGAACTACTAGCCTGTAAGCTTGTCCAGCTACTATTCACAGTAACCAGCTACCGTAAGCACTGAGTAGCTATACATAAACTACATACAGCCGTTGACACACAACTTAGTGAAAACGCCCTAATAACGATAGCAAGTACGTAGCCGGTTTTATACCAGTCGCACACAACGCCAGCCTACTCAGATATAGTATGCTCAGCTTGGCTACCCCATACAAAAGCGCACCCACGCTCCTGCGCCTAGACAGATGTGGATAGCTAAAACTCAGGGACACTTACTGTTCCAGCATACTCTAAGCTCAACTGTTAAACCACGTTTCGTACTGTACTAACTAAGCATGATAATTACTACTCAAACACTTGTTTACCAAATCGTTACCTTTTCTATTTTAAAAAATATATGCAAACCAAACATGCCACAATTTTGTTATGTTATGACCATGAAAATCGAGCCTGCTGAAGCTGTTGTGGCGATACAGGCACTGTTGTACCCACCTGCATATCAAAAATAAAGAATAAAAAAAAAAAAGAATGGAGGGTCTGTGAACTGTTTTGTAAAATATGTATTACAGTCTCAAAACTTTACTATGGATGCTCAAGCAAAATTCATGATGTACTCACTTAAACAGATCGGAGGTAAGGACCAGTTCCCACCAATGCAGATACTTTCCTCTGGTCCACTTAAATGGTATCCATTATCACATCTGTATTTGACATTACTTCGATTGCTTGTTGGTTCAATTTGTCCAAATCTTATAGAAGGTGGGTTTTCACATTTATGCTCATCTTTAATTAACAAGAAAATGTTTTATTTTCACATCATTGTTGAATCAAGTTTGTC
Organism: Pelobates fuscus; assembly: GCF_036172605.1. Lineage (NCBI taxonomy): Eukaryota > Metazoa > Chordata > Amphibia > Anura > Pelobatidae > Pelobates > Pelobates fuscus. The sequence goes on along the minus strand of NW_026961962.1, from coordinate 86,794 downwards.
AGACAAGAAACTGCTATGTGCCACTCTTGTAGTCAAGCCTTTATGCAAATTTTAAATGAACACTTCACGCATCATAACCCCTATAGCATTCCTGGCAGCCACACATAGTAAGAAGACAAACTATTTTAGAATTTTCACTTCTTACTTGGGGCCCGCTGGGCACTGTTTCCCACCTTCACTATAGCTCAGTGAGAGCAGGGAGCTCTGTTCACTAAGCTAAGACTGGCAGTGCAGGACTTATCTCATTGGTTGGGAGAGATCAGCTGATTCTCTCAGCCAATAAGCTAGCCCAGTTTACCTCAGCAGTGCTAATGGAATCTCCTGAGCAAGAGCTCTCGCTTAGCTGTAGTGAGGCGAGTAGAGAGATAAAGTAGAAAGATAAGAAAAAGAAATTAAGACAGTGCACAACCAAAGAGAACGTATTCAATTTCAGCACACCAATTCAGTGTTTCTCAACCTTTTATGGAAAAATAACACTGCAAGTCTAAAAAAAGATCATCAGCACCCATCGCTCGAGAAAGTAATTTCTATTGATTTAAATTCCAAATGAAATGTGTAGACACTAATATTTAAGTTAATCCTATATTGGAGAACAAGCCTGACTAAAAGGAGTGAAGAATATTTTACAAATATATATGACATATACTGTGAATATTGTGTATGTAAGGAGGAGTGTATATTAATCAGGTGTATAAAAGTCACAAAATGAAAATATAATACACATATAACAGTTACATACAGAGGACACTGACACTCACACAGACGCACACAGGACACCGAAACACATACACAGTTACACAAAAAGGGCACTGACACACACATTTACACACAGAGGAAACTGACACACACACACTTACACACAAAGGACAAAATCACTCACAGACACACTCTAACTGAATTGATACACACTGGCACACACGCTCACTGACAGACAAATAGTAACACTCAGAGGACGCTGACACGCAGAGAACACTGACACATGCACACATTTACACACAGAGGACAGTGACACACACATTCACTGACAGACACACTCTCACTGATTTGACACACTGACAAACACACACACATTCACTGATTTGGTTCTTAGAATTGCCAACATAAATATAAATATTGTATCAATAGCATTGACTTTGTAATGACAATGTATTCTTGCGTCACAAAATATGATGAATAACGTGGAAATTAAAATAAATCTATAAATCTAAAAATATAATTATTGTGAGGAAACAAATTGTAAACAAAAAGAGGACAGATTACCAGATGACAGAAATGTGTGATTTTTTCAAGGCAGACCCTACATTCCTTCTAGTATCTGTATTTTAACAGTTGAAAACTAAATGAAGTAATTTTAAAAGAATCGTTTTCAACAAATTCAAATTAATGGAGGATTATGGTAGTGGTCTTGTATGAAGACTGACTGTGAAATTGAAACCTGGAAGCTTTGTGGAAGGGAGCTTTAGAAATCTAATGCCTCGATTCCACTGAGCGGTATGGTTTGGGTCGGTACGGTTCGGAAGGGTTAGAATGGTCCAGCCTATTTAGGTGAGCGTTTCCACTGCAAGTCAGACCGCCAGGGGCATGCGGGGTTTAGACCAAATGCATAGCGTGTCATTTGTCACGAGCATGGACTTTTTCCTGTCCGCCAATCAATGGATTGTATAGTGTGACGCCAGTAGCGCCACCCTAATCGTACCGTACCATTTCCTATGGACCTACATCTGAAGGGTGCCTAGGAATAGTGCAGTTTGGTTCAGTTGTATGGGCCACTTTCATAGTGGAAACACTCAAAATAGAGTACCAGACCATACAGACCCAAACCATACCACTCAGTGAAAACGGGGCATAAGATACATGCATAATAAGACAATACTTACTCTGTTTATTACACTTTGGGTAATTTATTTCACCTTTACTACATGTAACTCTGAGCTCCTGTTCTGGAATCATTCCCTTGATGCATTGAAACTGCATGCTCTCCCCATCTTCAATTTCCAAATGTGTATCTGGCAGCACAATATAATTTATCAACATCACTTTTTTTGATAAAATGCAGGAGCCTGGAAATGGTATACAAATATTTGTATTAATGCTAGTTCAGTGTGATATCATTGTAGAAATACTCAACATGAACTTTGTTTTCCTAAATGTTTACGTGAAAAAAATTCCTTCAATATAGTTAAAGGAACACTCTATAACGATTTCATCGAATTGAATTGGGTGTATTACCTTGAATCTTTATTTAAACATTTTCGTGAAAAGCGGGAGGTGCCTGAGTGGAAACAGGTAAGTAGGCCTACAACAGCCATAATAGTACAAAACTATTCCAACACAGATATTACACTCGTAGTCAGCATGACCGTAGCAAGCCCCAGTAAAACAGGGGTGACAGATCCTTAACTCACTTGAACTATGCCCAAGTGGGGGTCAAGTGCTGTGGGTTGTGAGCATGTAGCCTGTGTTCAAAATGGAAAGGAGTTCTGGAAAGGAGTAGCAAGAGGGTTGAGGAAAGGAACAATTTTTAACAAGAGAAGCGGAGGGTAAGACGGAGAAAAAAAAGCAGGGTGGAGTGGGTTTGTTTGTTTGGGTCGGGCAGGGGATGAGATTTGTGTTCTGGGTTTCTCTGGTCTAGAGGGATGGGGGGGGGGGGGTATCGGTACCCTTCCAGGAGATGCAATCCAACCAGGGTGACCAGGTAGAGATATATTTGTCAGAGGTGCCATTAAGGGCAGAGGTGAGGGATTCCATTTCGGAGACCTCCTCCATCCTAGTCACCCACTGCTGGAGGGTAGGTGCACCCGGAAGCTTCCAGAGGTTAAGCTTGGTCAAGGATTTTTTGTACATCCTTAGTGGCATGCTGATATGGTGCAAAAGCATTGGGAGCAGTTGCAAAGGAGTATCGGAGTCTGTGATTTCCGTGATATCGCTGGTATCAGCGCCCAGTAGGGGGAGATGTTGGGGCAGGACCACCACATGTGAAGCCGGTGCCCCTTGGAGAGCTGCAATCCCAGCATTCTTTAGGGATTGCTGCGTTCATCCAGTGGAGTACATCAGGCATTCTATACCAGTTTGTCAGCACTTTATAGCTCATTTTCTGGTATTTGGAGCTGATGGAGCATTTATGGGACATATATCTTGTCCTATTCCTGGCCCGTGAGAGTCACCCCATCTCCTTCTCCCACCTCACTGTGAACCTGGGGACTTTCATCTCTCCTCCCAGTAGTAGCATAGTGTATAATGTTGAAATTCCCCTAGAGATATGTGATGGCGAAGTGCAAATTGTTTCAAACTGGGTGAGAGACCTATTGTTCCTCCTTTCATTCTTACGTCATTAATCTGTTTTCAAACAGTTAAAAGAGGGTCCCCAGCAGCCCACAGCCCAGCATTCACTAGAAATATGCCTAAAGCAGTGATTACACTTCACCTTAGCTTTACCAACTCATACCAGCAATGGACGAATGTGACCATTCATTCAAAACCAGACAGGTAACACTTCAAAACCTACATATTTATTCCCTTTACCCCTACACTGTTGGGTATATTGCAGAAGGTGTAGAGTAGAGTCAGTGGCATAACTAGTGTAGAGAGGGTTTTGTATGTGCATTAATTGCGTTTATAACATGAATTTCACATAATATATATATATTCAAAATGCTCTTACGACAGATTAATAAAGTTTTAAAACAAAATTGAAAGTCCATCTTACTTACAACTTACTATACTATGTAAGTGTTGCAAGTACTCCAAAAATAAAATAAAAAAAATAAAGAGGGAAACAAATCCTTTCCCTCCTACTATTCCCCTACTAAACCAAAAAATAAATAAATTAACAAACCCTATAAAATATTATTTGCACTAGCATCATATATTACATGTTTACAAGCAGAAGCGTAACAAGAATCCACTGGGCCCCGGTGTGAAAAATGCCCTGGGCCCCCATCCCATGTGTGCCTTTCCCCCCCTGGATGTCTCATTCTCTCCCCACAGGCCCTCCATGTGTCCCATTCCCTCTCCCCCCTCAACCCCTCCATGTGTCTCATACCCTCCACCCTCCCATTGTCCCATTCTTCCCTCTCTCTCCCCTCCCCTCATTTGCCCTATAGCCACCCTCTCTCCCCCCTCCCTTCATTGGTCCCATAGCCTCCCTTTCTGTTCCCTCCACTCCCTGTGTCCCATACCCTAACCTCACTTCCACCTCCCCTCCATGTGCCCCATAGCCACCATTTCTCCCCCTCCCCTTCATTTGCCCCACAGCAACCCTCTCTCCCCCCTCCCCTTCATTTGCCCCATAGCCACCCTCTATCCCCCTCTCCTTAATTTGCTCCATAGCCACCTTCTCTCCTCCCTCCCCACCATTTGCCCCATAGCCACCCTCTCTCCCCATTTCCCTTCACTTGCCCCACAGCCATGCTCTCCCCTCCTTCATTTGTCCCATGGCCACCCTCTCCCCCCCCTCCCCTTCATTGGTCCCATAGTCTCCCTCTCTGCCCCCTCCACTCCCTGTGCCTCATACCCTTACCTCTCTCTCCCCTCCCCTTCATTTGTCCCAGTCCTACCTCTCTCCCTCTCCTGTACTTGGCTCGCCACGTTTCCCAGTCTGACAGGAAGTGCTCTCACAGTGAGCACTTCCTGTCAGACCGCTCGGCCACGCTAAACACAGGCAGGAAGGGAGCAGCATAGCTCTGCCCTCCTACCAGACACCCAGCAACCACAGACCAGGCCTGTGTGGCTGTGCACCGGCCCAGAAGGTATGCAGGCAGCCCATGGTCGCAGGGGTCACGGCTGCGTCTCGGCCCCCTGGATTGAGGGGCCCGGTTGCAGCTGTGACCCCTGCAACCGAGGTAGGTAGACCACTGTTTACAATACTGCCCAACCCTTTTGTCATTGAAAAGTTTCAAAGTCAAGAAAACTCATCGTTATTCTAGCACCGAGAGAGTTTCCTCACTAAAGCCTCTATCCATGTCCTGTGAAGTCATCATTACCGATTACTTGTGTCCATGCACATGCATTGGGACACACACAGCACGCATGTAAATTGCTGTGATTGAATCTTGAGCTTCCCTATGAGAAGCACTCACTTCTGCTCTGAACAAATCAAAGCTAATGATGCAAGAAACTCGCTCTGTAACTGAGGGGATTTATAGATTTATAGAAAATCCGGTCATGATTGTGGCTCGTAACACTGTAATTTAGCGTCTCCACCCTCTGAATGGAGGTGCTGAACGTTCCTCATGGAGATGCACTTATTCACCGAAGTTCTATGAGGAGATGCTGATTGGCGCAGAGCCAGCTGTGACCGGACTGGCAAGTAAACTACCTTTTTGATGGGGCGGGTGCAAGGGGACTAAATGGTGTTTGACACCTATAGTGTAGTATAGTGTGAATATACATTTGTATTCCTGTCACTATAGAGTTCCTGTAACTATTAATAAATATTACTTAGCATAATATTTTTACTGTGTTGGCACCCCCTATATTATATTCTTAATTACTATTACCTTATAAGCTCTATTTTTGGGGTTGCAGCCAAAAGTTATTCTATACTTACTTGATTAATTTTGCTTTTGAATATCCCTGAAATTCCTTTCCATACACATAGACACATGCACACTGTATTTCTCCCAGATATTGCTAATACACAATATGTTTCCTAATGCACAATATCTTTCCACAAGCACAAACTTATTTGATTGCAAATCCCTGTCCTAATGTGTTTTACACCCCACCTCCTATAGAATGTACCGTATATACTCGAGTATAAGCCGACCCGAATATAAGCCGAGGCCCCTAATTTTACCCCAAAAAACTGGGAAAACTTATTGACTCGAGTATAAGACTAGGGTGGGAAATGCAGCAGCTACTGGTAAATTTCTAAATAAAATTAGATCCTAAAAAAATATATTAATTGAATATTTATTTACAGTGTGTGTATAATGAATGCAGCGTGTGTATGAGTGCAGCGTGTGTATGAGTGCAGCGTGTGTATGAGTGCAGTGTGTGCGTATGAATGCAGTGTGTGCGTATGAGTGCAGTGTGTGCGTATGAGTGCAGCGTGTGTATGATTGCAGCGTGTGTATGTGTGCAGTGTGTGTAGTGTGTGTGTGTTGCAGAGCTTTGGTGGGGGGTGGGCAATTTGATTATTTTTTTAATTATTTTCATATTTTTTTATTATTATTTCTTATTATAAATTTTTATTTAATTTAATTATTATTTTATTTTATTATTATTATATATTTATTTTCGTCCCCCCTACCTGCTTGATATATGGCAGGGAGGGGGGCTCTCCTTCCCTGGTGGTCCAGTGACATTGGCAGTTCAGTGGGGGGCTGTGGGGGCTGTCAGAGCTGCAACTTACCTTTCCTGCAGCTCCTGTCAGCTCCCTCCTCCTCCGCGCCGTCCATTCAGCTCTTCTGTCAGCTCACACTGTAAGTCTCGCGAGAGCCGCGGCTCTCGTGAGATTTACACTGGGAGCTGACCGAGGTGCTGAACGGACGGCGTGGAGGAGGAGGGAGCTGACAGGAGCTGCAGGAAAGGTAAGTTACAGATCTGACAGCCCCCACAGCCCCCTGTCTGTATTATGGCAATGCAAATTGCCATAATACAGACTATTGACTTTAGTATAAGCCGAGTTGGGGTTTTTCAGCACACAAAATGTGCTGAAAAACTCGGCTTATACTCGAGTATATACGGTAAGCTCGATTGAGCAGGGTCCTCTTCAACCTATTGTTCCTGTAAGTTTATTTGTAATTGTCCTATTTATAGTTAAATCCCCTCTCATAATATTGTAAAGCGCTACGGAATCTGTTGGCGCTATATAAATGGCAATAATAATAAATAAGGGGAAGTCTATGCACCATAACCACTACATAGTATCTGAGTAAACAAATTTGAATACCTCCCAACGATAGCGTATCCAGCAGGATCAGCCAGAATTTAGAATTCTGTTGCACCATCCTGAGTTAATTCACTGGTGTCACTCATCTAGTGATATGTCCCAACCAACACAGCATGAGCATAGAGCGGTAGTACTATTCAGAATGCTGTCAGTGCATTGCACTTAGGTTGCCTTAAGAGCTTTGAGTTGGTCTGGCCAGACCAGAGCTCCTGTCAGTCAGGTTAGCACACAATGTTTTCTACACAGTCCTGCCTCCATGTCACTGCCTGTTTTCTGGTCCAGCAACTTCCAGTCCCAGATCCATATTTGTTAATGTTGTGAAGTGTGACTTTGTCTCCATCTAGTGGTTGCTGGATTTACCATATTTTCCTAGATACTGCTACTTGGGGGATGCTTTTAACATGAAAAGCGCTGCCCTGTAATACGTAGCATTTATACCTGCACAAAGTAAAACAACTAATCATAGTTGCTCATTTTGGATCTCATCCTTATTAAAGGGACACCATAGGTCCCCAGACCACTTCAGCTCATTGAAGTGGTCTGCGTACAGTGTGCCTATAGCACTTAGTGCTGACATGTAAAACATGCATGAGAACATCCAACGTCAGCTATTTAATGTTTTCCCATGGAGAGGACCTATTGCGCGTACGGCACCGCTACGCATGCGCATTAGCGCCCCCTCGCTGGTAACGTCTGAGGAGGACGAGCCACGACCCAGCGCCAACAGACATTTGCACTGAGATCAAGTAAATAAAGGAATTTTAACCCTCTATTCACTGTGGCGGGGGGGGGGGGGGGAGCTATAGTGCCAATAATAGCTTTCTATTCTTGGCTCTATAGAATCCCTTTAAAGAACTGATTTACATCCTGCAAGATATGAATTGAATACACATATTCTGGGCAGCTCTTAGCATGTCCTGTCTATCAGCATGTCATATTTATACATGTCCAGGGAATTTTGGTGCATCTGGAAACCCTTCTCAATACCGCACACAGTCATCAGGCTTACCTTGCTTAAAGCATCTAGGGTACATTAATTTTCCTCTGTTGCATTTAACTCGAAGCGTTGAAGATGGCTGAATTTCAAATCCAGGGGAGCAGATAAACTCCACAGTGTTGTCATGTTCAGAATACAATTTATTATCTGTTTTCCACCTTAGCTGTATGTTATTTTTTGTCATGTCTTTCTGACTTACTGTGCATGGTTCTGAAAACAGAGGAGACAATTTCCACTCATTTCTTCATTTTAATTCTAAACACAAGCACAGATGTTGCAAATGTAGAGAAATACAAAATAAGTGAGACACAGCATTTGCAAGAAAAGAAATGCATTGATGAAATAGCTCACAATTCAACACTGTAATACTGATACCGGAGAAACTGACGGAAGCCAAGCACAGAGAGATGGACACAGGTTTCTTCAGGAAGGAAGAGATTCTTTATTGGATCACCGATCGGGACTCAGAGGGACTAGCGTCACCAAAATACAGCAAATTCTGAGCCCCGGACAATAGTGCAGGCTCCTTATATAGGCATATAACTCCTCCCATATTAAGCTCCACCCGCACATTCTCTTAACCAATCAACACAAATAAGAATTAACTTCCTAGTCAAAAAAACCTCAACTGCTGGAGTGAACCAGACTAGTTAAGTGTACAACTGGATATGATGAACGAAATAATACTGGTAATGTGACAAATACCGTCTAGTGAAACACCAATAAATAGTAGTGAGAATCTAGCCAAAATGGCTTACCTCTATGTACAAAAAATAATAAATAAAAGAATGATGCCTATGGACCTACAAGGCTCCCAAATAGCTAACTGGCTGGTGACTTTAATCAGTACAAAGAAATGGTCAAACCCAGAGCTAGGGGCCCATACAGTAGGTATGAGTCAAATGACAAGCATAGGTATCAGGGGTGCTGTCACGTTCAGCTAAACACGGTGCTTAGATCGTGCAGCTGTAAGAGGGGCTATGAACTTGGTAACCAGTGTAGTATAAAATCTGATCGGCGGTATACCAAGCAATAGTCCCACTGAAAAGGGGGGTGTCAAAGATGAGTTAATAAATACTTCACATAGATGACATAGGGAAGAGGCATATAAATAGGACCTCCCCCTCTATAACTCGATACCTGTAACACTAAACAAATAATGGTTGCAGTATATAACCGAGAAGCCCCAGTCAGTACTACTGAGGTATACTTCAGCAGATACAAAACGTGACCCAAACCCTAGTACAGATAGGAGGTAAAAAACACACAAAAGGGTGACTACATGTGCATAACCATACTTAGTATGTTGGTTGCCTACACATGGTGATAGAGATCCCTAAGTGAAAAAACGTGAGTAGAACAGAGAGCCCTTAGAGCCCGACGCGCGTTTCGGTGCTCGCTCTGGATGCACCTTCGTCAGGGGATAATTTGAGACTGGTCAAAAGTCTCCTTTTAAATGTATTCAAGTCCCAGCCACTTGCTAATTGTCCAATGAAACCGCCGGAATTCAGCGCCAAGCCAACCACGTGGGCGTATGTAAATGCCCTGGGTGGATGGACCAATCACTAATCTTCTCGTCAGACGTCATCTGACGTTTTCTTTCGTATGCACTTTTTCTTATTAACACCAGTTTGTTAACCCAATGTGTGCCGAGTGGATTTTGTCCTTGTGGCTACTATCATACCGATACATGTGTGGAGTTGTAGCATTTGCTACATAACCGTGTTATTAATCTAATCTTTAGATATTGTTACGGGTTTCAGATACACTTAGATCGAGAGTTCGTCTAAAGTGTTGACATAAAGTATTTTGCTTAGCTCTTCCAGTCTCGGAAAAAACTGAACACATCCCCATCGTTCTGTCCGATTTGTCCCTTTGGGTATTAAGATCGGATGGAGTGGCTCCTAACTTGTAGCGATTGCTGAGAGCCTCCACTGTATTTGGAGTGCCAGTCTTATGCTGACAGCTAGTATAGCATGATAGAGAGATCCTTTCATCTTAGGACTAGTGGGGGTCTAACAGTTCCCAAAATATCTTTAGCATCTGCATCTAAACTGGGTACACAGCTTCCCTATTGCACAAGAGCTTCGGATATACTACCCTTTAGATACCGAGGGATGTCAATAAAACAAGCCTCATGCTGTTATGTAGGGTATGTATATCTCCACATAGGAAACTTGTGTTGCCTAGTGCATGTATAGGGTTTTGATCGTGAGCACCCTATATTGAGTAGCAGTGCTAGCTGGCAGAGCGCCGCAAAATGTACCAATACTCGCCCTACTATGTCCACCAGGACCGATAAAAAGATGGTACGCATAGTGTTCTATTTGTACAGTGGTTATGTACTGGGGTGTTACAGGTTAGGAGGTAGGTAGTACGCCCTATGTGTGGATGATCAAATAACGTTGTGATGCTTTGGAGTCAACTCCCTTCGGACATCTTGGTGCAAACAACTCCATAGACATACATACTATGTTGGGTAACCACCCCTCTGTTACATAGGGGATAATGGAAAGTAATCACTTATTAGTGTATAGATGTCTATACTGTGTGGGGTGGAGATTAGAGGCTGTGCAGGGGCTGGGCGGTTGGGCAAAGGACTTGGAATACAAAAGGTGATAGTTATAATAGTGACCAAAAGGAACTAGATATTTACAGGTATTTACAGTATATACATTTCTATTAAAATTGGTAGTGATTAGTATAGCGTGCTTTAGGAAGCTGGGTTTATCAGGGCACTTTACGGGAGGGTACGGATCATAGTATTGGTTAGGAATGGCGAGACATTCATCCGCAAATGCTGTGTATGTCCAGTAAAATACTTCTTGGGATGAAATGAACTCACTATCCTTAGTTGGTTAGGAGAAGTTTCATATAAAGGGGGTGTAGGAGAAGCCCTCATTCAATCCGTTTGGAGATAGGGTTTTTAATGTAAAAATCCAATAGCTCTCTCTTTGGAGCAGTTTGGTATCAATATCACCCTTTCTGGGACCTAGCTTCATCTTTTCAATGCCGTTAAAACGTAGGCCTTGTGCTGAGCCACCGTGTTTTAATTTTAGATGTCTGGATATGACTGTGTCGATTTGTCTCGTGGGGTTTACCGAGTTTACGTGTTCGAGAATCCGGTTCTTGAATGGTCTAAAGGTTTTCCCTACATATTTTAGATCACAGCTACATGTTAGGAGATAGACCAGGCCCTCAGTCTGGCAGTTGAAAAAGGTCTTCACTGCGTGTGTCTGGGTGTTTGTTGAATTCGAGAAGGTCTTAGAATTTCTACGAATGAACTTGCATGCCTTGCAACGGCCGCATTGGAAAGTGCCTACAGCTGGGGATTTCAGCCAAGTGCCTTCCGACTTAGGTGGTGGAAGGTGGCTGGGTACCAAAATGTCCTTTAGGTTACGCCCTCTTCTGGCTGTAAGTGAGACATGTGGGGTTAGAACCTCCTTTAGGTGTTGGTCTTGGTATATGAGGGGCCAGTATCTCCCAAGGATCTGTTTTACTGGGTCCCAGCCGGCGTCAAAAGTGCCGATGCACCGGATTATGTTTCGAGATTTGTCATTCTTCTGTTTATCAATCAGGAGTGTTTCACGTTCAGTCGTTATGGCTCTCTTATAGGCGGATTTGAGACACCTATTGGAATAGCCTTTGGTTTTGAACTGCGCCCTTAGGATCTTGGCTTTGCATTAAATTCTTCAAGAGTAGAACAGTTGCGTCTGACGCGCAGGTATTGGCCTGTCGGTATACCCTTTTTAAGAGTGCTGGGGTGATGGCTTTGCCAATTCAGGAAGTTGTTCGTAGCTGTAGGCTTCCTGAAGAGGGTAGTGGAGATACATTGTTCATTCTCCATAGTTTGTAATGTTAGGTCCAGGAAATTTATATATTTTCCGCCTATCTCGTAGGTAAACTTGAGATTCAAGTTGTTTATATTAAGCGCTTTCACAAACTCTTCGAAGTATTCATTAGTTCCTGTCCAGATGATCAGCACGTCATCTATATAGCGTTTCCACATCTTGATGTGGTTATGGTAGTTTGCAAATTCTTGACCAAACACTACGTTATATTCCCACCACCCCAGGTGGAGGTTTGCATACGAAGGGGCACAAGTTGTCCCCATAGCGGTCCCTCTCACCTGGTGGTAGTATGTGCCTTCAAACAGAAAATAGTTGTGCGTTAATACGAACTGTAGGAGTTGCAGCACGAAATGGTTGTGTTGTTGTAGCGATGGGTCTCGTGTTTGGAGAAACCATTGGATGTTGTTAAGGCCTATTTTGTGGGGGATAGAACTATACAACCCTTCTACATCAAGGCTACATAGTTTCGCCTCGGGTGGTAAAGTCAGGTCATGTAGTACTTTTAAAGTTTGTTTCGTATCCCTAAGGTAGGATGGGAGGGTCTTCACTAGTTCACTCAGTATATGCTCAACGTAGACACTGCAGTTTTGCGTAAGATTATTATTACCCGACACAATAGGTCTACCCGTTAGTATTTTTTGTCGTTTATGTATCTTGGGCAGTGAGTAAAAAGTAGCTGTTGTTGGTTTTTTATTAAGCATAAATTTATACTCGTCCATACTTATTAGTTCACTGGAGAGGGCTTGGTCGAGGATGTTTTTCAGTTCTGCAAAAAATCTTTTGGTAGGATCCAGGGAGAGTGCCAGATAGGTGTCCTTGTCATCCAGTATACTGTGCACCATTTGGACATAGTGGGTTCTGTCCATTATCACCAGGTTCCCCCCCTTGTCTGATGGTTTGATGATGATCATTTCATTTCTTTTGAGTTTACCTAAGGCTTTCATTTCCAAGGGGTTCAGATTATTTGGCTGAAAGGGGTACTGGGAATTCGTGTCCAGTGCTTCAATCTCTTTACAGGATAGTTCCACAAATAAGTCTATATACTTGTAATCAGGTATATAGGGTGTAAACCTGCTTTTTGGTTTTAAATTGGTGAACGGTGCTTGCTGTGTACTGAATGGTTCATTATTGCTGAGCAGTTCTACTAAGCTGTCTAGCACGTCCATGTCCCTCGCTTCCAAGCCTAGTCTTGATGCTTGTTTAGTTCTTTTAATGCAATGATATTTATGGAGAGCTAGTTTTCTAGCAAATAAGTGGATATCTTTGGTCCAACTAAAGCTATCGAATGTCGGTGTTGGGACAAAGGACAGGCCTTTTTTCAATAGTTCTATTTCCGGGGTAGTCAATTGGTAGGAGGATAAATTGATAATTTGGCTCTCTTGAGTCAGTACGCTTTCCTTCGTTGGAAGCCTCGAGTGCTCTTGCTTCTTGTGTTCCTCTGTGGTTTTGCGTCTTGATTTGCCCTGGCTAAAAAATTAATCCCTTTTTTAAGAATACTTTTGGGATTAGGTTCAGGGAGGGCAGAGGTACTATCAGAGCTGAGTTCTAATTCTGAGCTACTGGTCTCATACTCAGAGGTGGAGAATTGATCAAACTCGACCCTTCTACTTTGTTTAGACCTCTGGTAAATATTCCCTGTTTGGAAGTCTTTGTTGTCCCTTATGAATTTAGAATGTTTGCGTGATTTTATGGTGGATTGGAATCTTTCCAATTGATTTTTCAATTTAATTTCAAGTTGTTCGAAACTGCTCTCAGTCTTAAAGGTTTCGATTTTTTCTATCTCCTCATCCACTTCTTTATTGATTTTGTCTAGTCTTTGTTTTTCTGATCTACACAAAATATCCATAAATTTACGGGAACAAGTACTCGCTGCCTCCTCCCACTCTTTGATGAATTCTGTACCTTCAATATGGGGCCCTGGTATATTTTGAACTCTCAGGCCCCTTGGTATCAGTTCTTTATTTAGATATTTTTCAAGAGAGGCAACCTCCCAGCCTGCTCTGATCTGTTGTTTAAACAGGTATGTCAGGTGATTAAATGCTGCATTAATATTAGTGTACGTGACGCTTTCATTCAAGTGCCCTTCAGAGAACACAGTGTCAATGTCCGTATACCAAGCTTCCCTTGTGGCTTTATCTGATAGAAATCCAGCCATGCTAAAGCAACGCTTGATAGGTGATAGGTATTGAAACCCGATAATTAGTGATTGGTCCATCCACCCAGGGCATTTACATACGCCCACGTGGTTGGCTTGGCGCTGAATTCCGGCGGTTTCATTGGACAATTAGCAAGTGGCTGGGACTTGAATACATTTAAAAGGAGACTTTTGACCAGTCTCAAATTAGCCCCTGACGAAGGTGCATCCAGAGCGAGCACCGAAACGCGCGTCGGGCTCTAAGGGCTCTCTGTTCTACTCACGTTTTTTCACTTAGGGATCTCTATCACCATGTGTAGGCAACCAACATACTAAGTATGGTTATGCACATGTAGTCACCCTTTTGTGTGTTTTTTACCTCCTATCTGTACTAGGGTTTGGGTCACGTTTTGTATCTGCTGAAGTATACCTCAGTAGTACTGACTGGGGCTTCTCGGTTATATACTGCAACCATTATTTGTTTAGTGTTACAGGTATCGAGTTATAGAGGGGGAGGTCCTATTTATATGCCTCTTCCCTATGTCATCTATGTGAAGTATTTATTAACTCATCTTTGACACCCCCCTTTTCAGTGGGACTATTGCTTGGTATACCGCCGATCAGATTTTATACTACACTGGTTACCAAGTTCATAGCCCCTCTTACAGCTGCACGATCTAAGCACCGTGTTTAGCTGAACGTGACAGCACCCCTGATACCTATGCTTGTCATTTGACTCATACCTACTGTATGGGCCCCTAGCTCTGGGTTTGACCATTTCTTTGTACTGATTAAAGTCACCAGCCAGTTAGCTATTTGGGAGCCTTGTAGGTCCATAGGCATCATTCTTTTATTTATTATTTTTTGTACATAGAGGTAAGCCATTTTGGCTAGATTCTCACTACTATTTATTGGTGTTTCACTAGACGGTATTTGTCACATTACCAGTATTATTTCGTTCATCATATCCAGTTGTACACTTAACTAGTCTGGTTCACTCCAGCAGTTGAGGTTTTTTTGACTATTCTAAGCTATAGGGGTTAAGCCCCAGGACACCCCTGGAGTGTCCCAATAGGTGCTCCTCCACCAGTGAATTGGTCCATATTCGTTTGGACCTTCCTCACAGGTGGAACATTTGTTAAATTCAAGAATTAACTTCCTGTTTGACCGCATGGCTTGTCCAGCACAATGGAGGAGGGGAATACTATATCCTGTATTCTTGCACATGCTCCGTACACTACTGATCGTATCTTGCCTCGTGCAACCAACTGATCGATACGTCAGCATATGCACGTACACATGCCACGTGGTAATCTCGGCCTACTAAATTTATTTTTACCGAGATTCCACCACATTCCCCCCTTTGATGCCTCTTGATATTTTGCAATTACTTGAGGCATCACATAACCTTAGTTTTGCTTACACCGCAAGTTACCTTGAACCAGACCAGACTTATCTTATGATGTGAATCTTTTAACACTCATCTTCCTGCATTGGTTCTCCTTGATCTAGAGCCTTATACTTATATATCGCCATTATCTGTGCAGCAGCCTTCCTCTCTGCTATACTTCCTATCAGGCTTTGCACAGACCTAACTACTAAGGGTATAAGACACGGTAGGAGTAGACACAACAGTAAAATCAGTAGGACTCCACCTACCACTGCCTTAAGCCCTCCAAACCACTCATACCAGCTACCAAACCAACTACTTGGATTGTACCCTTTCCATACCTGAGTAGGCACATGCGCTAGTTTAACCATATGGCTAGTAAGCTCAGCTATTGCTTGCCCTTCGTCATCTATTTGAAGACAGCAATTGCTTAGGTTAAACTTCCCACATACACCTCCCTCTACTGCCAAAAGGTAATCCAAGGCTAATCTATTCTGGTATACTGCTGTCCTCATCCTGGTGTTATGTTTCGCTAGAAGATTGAGCGCTTGTGATGTTTCATTAGTGATAATCTCAACCACCGCCTGTAATCTTATAATGCGGTTGAGCATATAAATAGGGGTTCTATAACCAAAGGTACCATCTTCTGCCCACGTGGCTGGCCCATAATAATCTATGATACGCTGGGGAGGCCATTCATCATCTTCCCAGGCGCCTATCTCTATGGGTCCCCTTTTCTTCCTATGATTCACATCATACACTTTAACACCTAAAGTCTCACCTGTTTCAATCGGTAACAAGAAGAAGGATGGTTTGAGCATACCCAACACACATGCCCCTTCCCAGTCCTGTGGCAACTCCGAATAGGCTTTCTTACCACAGATCCAGTACAAATTTGCTGGGGCTCTCCAGGTAGATGTGATGGATAAATCAAACCACACATCCTTTAAACTGGCATATCTAGCAAACGGGTTAGATGGTTCTGAGACATTTGAAGCCGACCACCAAGTTGTATTTTTAGTATCATCATCATAAGCTTTTTGCCCTAGACAAGTTAATTCTCCTACAGAAGTATTATACATTATTCCTTTCCTTGCTATGCAAACATAACCTATGATGGAGGTCTTTAATCTCCACTCAGATTTACCTCTAACACTCAAATAATAATCGGCTTGTGTAGATATTAGTTGGTCAACTGCCTCAGAACCGGACATTACCTCCTTTGCTTCCCAAGGCCATTGGTCTCCCATGTTAGTACCTCCACACACATAGCAGTTGGTAACATTAAGACTACCGGCAATACTTTCAGCTAGGTCAATGAACAGGTTTTTAGCGTATTATCTATACTCATCTCTTCATAAAAGGAATGGTATACTTGATGAGTCTGGGAGGATACCGTATCAGTCTCTATTCCTATAAACAATAATGTCCCAGGATCTAAACCCGTCCCGTATATCTGAAACCCAAATAAATTTCCATACTTATCTAGGAACTTGTCGGGGTTATTAATAAGTATATGGACTGGGTTGCATTCCATAGACTTACAATAAGGGCTAGTCGGCAACTTAGTCACTATCATGTCTTTGTCTACTGTCTGTCCCCAAGTCGCCCACCCCACACAAGACCAATATGGGCAAAAGTTATAGTCTTTATTTGGGCATCTAGGACTTACATATTTATTTTTACTACTGGGACAAATATATTTATCATTAGACCCATACGTCCTCTCCCATCTAAGATCCCCACATACATTCCACGGTTTTCTACCACTTGATATCGCCTTACATGCATCAAATAGCAGAACACCCGAAGAATGTACGGATTCTAACACCGTCTTATTAATTAGGGTCCCCTGAGGATCTCCATTCCTGAGAGTCAACCAAATTGTACGAGGTTGATACTCTGGACTGAAGCACTTAGGTTCTCCTACTCCTAAATGGCACACACTATAGTCTATATTTAGGTATCTACATCTTGATACCTCTCCTTTACACTCGTATTGTGAATGCCAAATTAGGGTTTGGGAAATATGGTTACCTATTCTCGTAGTCTTAATGCATACCTCACAGCTAGGAGTGTCGGTACCTCTACCTTCCTGAATATAAAAACACATATAAATAAACACAATCAAAAGCACATCTTTCGCCGTCATCCTCAGTCTTCGTCCGTGCGATGGAACCTCAGCTTCCAGGATGTGAGGGCTGCAGGGAATGGAGTTCTGCTCGTCTTCACAGGTGTCCCTTCGAGACTTTTCTGGCTTATACACTATGTGTTGGTAAGCGGACAGGCTTTATTATGGCCTTCTCACTCACACCTGTAACAATAAAATTTGTAATCCACAATAATTCCTCGTTACTCCGACTGAGTAGTGCGTTTCAACCGGATCTTGCAGGGATTCTCTGGATCTGCTGTAACTTGCCAAGAATCGACTGCTGCTGGTTTAACCCTGGAGTGATGTATCCACGGAGTTACTTCGGCTACTTTTATCGCTGTAGGGGTAGACAAAAGAACAACATAAGGACCTCTCCACTTGGGCCCTAACGGTACATTATTCCACTCTTTAATCCACACTTGGTCTCCTGGATGATAACTATGAACAGGGGGATAAATATTCACAGGTAATCTATCTTGTACCCATTTCTGTACCTCCTCCATAGTCTTACCCAACTCTACAACCTGCTGCCGGGTAATTCCTTCTCCCAACTGACTCAAATCCCCCCTTAAGTTACCAAGTACGGGAGGTGGTCGCCCATACATGATTTCAAAAGGAGAGAGGCCCATCCTTCTGGTAGGGGTACTGCGGATTCGCAATAGAGCTATGGGTAAGAGAACGTTCCACTTAAGTTGGGTTTCCTGACACATTTTAGCCAACTGGTTCTTAATAGTTCTATTCATTCTCTCTACCTTACCAGAACTCTGGGGTCTATATGCAGTATGAAGCCTCCACTTTATACCAAGCATATGAGTCAGTTGTTGTAGGCACTGGTGAACAAAAGCTGGACCATTGTCCGATCCTATAGAACAGGGTAGTCCATATCGGGGTATTATTTCTCGTAGCAGGAATCTTACAACTTCTCCTGCTTTCTCTGTACGAGTAGGACATGCTTCTACCCAGCCTGAATAGGTGCACACAATTACCAACAGGTAACGATGTCCACCCGATTTAGGCATCACTGTAAAGTCTATTTGTAGATCGGACATGGGGAGTCCCCCCATAAACTGGACTCCTGGTGGCTTTACTGGTCCTTGTCTTGCATTATTCTTAGCACACGTTACACATCTGCGTACAATGGCCTGAGTCAAGTTGGACAATCTTGGTATGTAGAAATGTTTCCTGAGAGATTCTTCAGTACTGTCTCTCCCAGAATGTGTCCCGTTGTGATAATTTTGGACAATTTCTACCGCTAGTGATGCTGGTATGACTATTCTTCCATCTTCTAGCTGATACCACTTGTTCTCCAAATACTTTCCCGGTTCAGTCTTTAACCACTCCTCTTCTTGAGCTGTATAAACTGGAGTCCATTGGGACAGTGGAGTTGGTATAAGAGCAGCTATATGCCCCACATACTCCTGTCTTCCTGATTCAGCAGCACGCTTAGCTGCACTATCTGCCATCCGATTTCCCTTGGTTACATCACCATCTCCTCTCAGATGCGCTCGACAATGTATGATACCGACTTCTTTCGGCTCCCACACTGCTTCCAATAGTTGTAGGATTTCGGCTGCGTATTTGATTTCTTTGCCTTCTGAATTCAGTAGTCCTCTTTCTTTATACAAAGCTCCGTGGGCATGAGTGGTTAAAAACGCATACTTAGAGTCCGTATAGATATTCACTCTTAAACCTTCAGCCAATTGTAACGCTCGTGTTAGTGCTATTAATTCTGCCTTTTGTGCTGATGTTCCTTTCGCCAGTGGCCGAGCTTCTATCACCTTGTCTATTGTTGTTACTGCATATCCTGCATAGCGGATCCCTTCTTTCACATAACTACTGCCGTCGGTATAATATTGAACATCGGGGTTCTGGATGGGAAAATCACGAAGATCTGGTCTACTTGAAAATACTTCATCCATTACTTCCAAACAATCATGTTGACTTTCAGTAGGTTGCGGCAAAAGGGTAGCTGGATTTAAGGTGTTTACAGTCTCTAAATGCACTCTTGGGTTTTCACACAACATTGCTTGATACTTGGTCATACGGCTGTTACTAAACCAATGATTTCCTTTGTAATCCAACAACGTCTGTACTGCATGTGGGACTCGTACATAAAGTTCTTGACCCAGAGTGAGTTTATCGGCTTCAGCTACTAGCAGGGCGGCTGCAGCTCCGGCTCTTAGACAAGGTGGAAGTCCGCTGGCCACTGCATCCAGTTGCTTAGACATGTAGGCAACAGGTCTTTGCCATGATCCCAAGTACTGTGTCAATACTCCCACAGCCATTCTTCTTTGCTCGTGTACATATAAGTAGAATGGTCGTGTGTGATCAGGTAGACCTAATGCTGGGGCACTCATCAAAGCCTTCTTCACATCTTCAAATGCCGTTTGCTGTTCTTGGGTCCATAAGAAGGGGTCGTGCTCTGTACCTTTGATAGCTGCGTACAGAGGTTTTGCCAGTATCGCATAGCTGGGAATCCATATCCTACAGAAGCCTGCTGCCCCCAAGAATTCTCGCACTTGTCTTCTATTCTTGGGTATTGGTATTTGGCAGACAGCTTCTTTTCTCTCTGGCCCCATAATCCTTTGACCTTCAGAGATATGGAATCCCAGATACTTGACAGTTGGCAAACACAACTGAGCCTTCTTCCTGGACACCTTGTATCCTGCCTTCCAGAGAATATGTAGTAGATCGTGCGTTGCTTGCTGACATTTTTCTTTTGTAACTGCTGCTATCAACAAGTCATCTACATATTGTAACAATACACATTCTCCTGGGATAGACTCGAAATCCAGTAGATCTTGACTTAGAGCTGAACCAAATAGGGTAGGTGAATTTTTAAACCCTTGGGGCAGTCTTGTCCAAGTCATTTGGCGTTTTGAGCCCGTTACAGCGTTCTCCCATTGGAAAGCGAAAATACATTGACTTTCTGCGGCAATTCGGAGGCAAAAGAAGGCATCTTTGAGATCTAAGACTGTGAAGTAAGTAGCCCCGCCCGGAATTAAAGCAAGCAGGTTATATGGATTGGGTACAACTGGATGTATACTAACAACCGCATCATTGACTGCTCTCAAGTCCTGCACAGGTCGATACTCATCTGTACCGGGCTTTTGAACAGGCAGCAATGGGGTGTTCCAGGGGGAAGTACAGAATTTTAGGATACCATACCGTATGAACTTATCCAGATAGGATTGGATGTTCTTCTTAGCCTTCTGTGGGATGTGGTATTGTCTTAGGCTCACTGGATAAACCCCAAGTTTCAGTTCAATTTTTATAGGTGGAATATTGCGGGCCAGTCCTGGTGGGTTGTTCTCTGCCCAAACTCCTGGTATGTTAAACAATGTCTCATCACTCCTAGGGTTTTGGCTAGTCAACACTGTATAAAGTCGCCACTCTTCTTCCTTTGGTACGGATGAAGTCATAATACCTGAAGGTCCATTAAACTTTAAGGATGTTGTTCCATTTGGTAGGAACGTAATCTGCGCTTGTAATTTTGATAGCATATCACGTCCCAGCAATTGGACTGGACATTCAGGCATATAAAGGAATTGGTGTTTTACTACGTGGCCTCCCAATGTACAGAGTCGACTTTTAAGAACCGGTTTTTCAGCACTTCTTCCAGTTGCTCCTATCACAGTAATAGTCCTTCCAGATGGAGGAGCAACTAGATTAGTCACCACTGAATGTTCAGCACCAGTGTCGATCATGAACGCACTCCTTTTTCCCCCTATTGATACATCGACCATAGGCTCCGCTCGACCAAGGGGGATGGAGCCCGGTCGGTATCAATAGTCCTCCATGACCGTGTCAGCCAATCCTACAAAGTCCCTACCTTCTCTATCGCGGGACCTTTGCGCTGCTGGAATATACCTGTCTTCCCTAACACTTCCTCTGTTTCCATTACTCCCTCTATAACCATTACTCCCTCCGGGGCCTCCTCTACCTCTCGCTCTGCCTCTAAAGTTTCCGTAGCCTGCCCTGGGTAGGTCTCTCTCGTACTGCTCTCTTTGCGGACATTCGTTCCTCCAATGCCCTTCTTCCTTGCAATACGCGCATTGATCCCTACTCAAAGGCTCCCTACTCCATCTATTATTGCCTCTATCTGGGCCCCGTTTATCTACGCCTGCGATCGCTACCGCTAGCATATCAGCCTTTTTACGCATCTTGCGCTCTTCCTCTTTCTTACTTTCTGTATCCCTGTTCATATAGACCTTATTTGCTACCTCCATTAGTTGGGTGATGGACATACCTGCAAACCCTTCTAACTTTTGTAGCTTGCGCTTAATATCTCCGTATGCTTGGCTGACAAAGGCGGAGTTAACCATTCGGGAATTGTCTGCGTCTTCCGGATTAAAGGGGGTATACAAGCGGTATGCCTCCAATAATCGGTCATAAAAGACACTGGGCGCTTCATCACTTTTCTGAATCACCTCAACTGTCTTCGACATGTTAATAGCTTTCTTTCCTCCTGCTTTCATGCCAGCAATTATAGCGTCTCTATAGGCTCTGAGTTGAACCATATCAGCACCATTTACGTTCCAATCGGGATCAGTGTTGGGATAATGTGTTGCGGCCCATGCTGCTGGATTAGCTTGGTTCAAAACACGGGCTCTATCCTCTAGTGCTTTTATGGCTGCTTGATTTATTCTTGTCCTTTCCTCATTGTTAAATAAAGTCATTAGTAACTGCTGGCAATCAGCCCATGTCGGATTATGCGTCTGTACTATTGAGGTGAACAGATCAGTCATAGCTTGTGGTTTCTCAGTATACGAGGAATTATGGGTCTTCCAGTTTAAAAGATCGGTTGTGGTAAATGGGACATATACGAAGACTGGGTCAGCGTGTGCCATTTGACCTGCGGCATCGATATAAGCTGACCCGGGATTCAGACGAAGAGGCATCTGATAGTGCTTTAATTGTTGGGCACCAGTCAACTGTCGGGTTTGGATGGGGCTACGTAGAGAGGCGTCAGTCATAGGTTCCGGTCGGGGAGAGATAGGGTATGGGGATGTGGGAGGTTGGTTTTGGGAAAAGGTCGTAAATAAAACACTTCGAGCCGAGCTAGATGAAGCTTGACCGGAAGTCTGAAGTGGCGCCAAATCAGGATATTCGTTTCTAATGGGGGTGGGTTCTGGTTCCGGAAGGGGAGATTTAGTACGAGGGGGGGGTGGATCCTGTACTGGAAGAGGAAGTGGATGGGGGTAATGAGGGGAGGGCTGCAGGACTTCCTGCGTTTGCGTCACTTCCTCTTAACGGAAAGTAAGGGGGCGGCAAAGGGATCTCGGACTCAGGGGGCGTGTCCAAAATGGGCCTAACACCAGTCCTAGTGGACGAACAAGTCCTAGCTACCATGAGGCGACACTGCTCCTCGTGGCATGTCTGGAGCCATTTTGGCGAGTCATTTACGGCCTGTCTCCAACAGTCAATATAAGGAAACTGGCCGTAAAGTTCAGGCCTACCTGATACAGCCACGTGTAAGCGCTGTACCAGAGTTAGATCCAAACTGCCACGTGGCGGCCATGCCGCAACCAAAGTAGGCCACTCCCTAGTGCACAGAGTAACTAAACGTACAGGAGACATTTTAACCCCAAAATCACAAGTTTTGAATCCCTTTTTAAAATTCTTCACCATACAACCTAAGGGATCCGGAATCGTTGACTGCGACGCACCCATACTTAACAATGGAACGTCGTCGACAACGAATACTATACACGCGTACTATTCAACAGTCACACCCGTTTCCTCTGGCAACAGCACCACGTGGTACGGTTACCAAGTGAAACGTACACAATAACAATAAACACTCAGGGAATTCCCGTACACACACAGCTGCTACACCAGTCACTATATAATCAATATTATGCCCTTTGGCGTAACTATACAGTCACCCACGCTATAATTCTCTATATACGAATTACCCGTCTATAACACACCCCAGTAACATCGTCTTTTACAAATAGCGGTTACAGTACGGTTAGCATAGGTCAAAGCACAAGTTAAGGTCACAATACAATTATTAGTGGTTATGGTGTTAAACATGCAATGGACAACAATGATTAGTACTTATATACAGTGTCAGTAAATATACAGGGTTATGGTACCGTGCACTATAATACAGCAACACACTATTAACACTCTCGCTAGACGGCTGAGCTCGCGCTATCTAACAAGATATACACTTTACTAAAACAATCGTTAACACATTTACAATTCCCAACTAAACTATTGGCCAGTACCTTGAATGGACTACCTAAAACTATATACACCCGTTTTGGCTAGCCACACTGCCCAATCACCACATATATAGCGAGCTAGAGAACCGAATTTACACAGGCGCCTCTTAGTCGCACTATCAAAAGTCTAGTGGGTTCCAAATTTACACGCCTTCCCACTTAGCCCAGATAGGATGAGAACTAGCGAACCGAATTTACACAGGCGCCGCTTAGTCTCCCGGTCCCTCCGACCTAGCGAACGTAATATACACCCTAGAACGCTAGTCTAGACAAGACACCGGTGTCCGGCTAGGGCTATTTACACCAGGACCCCGCCTGACTAACCAAATCAAACGGTCTGACTAAAGAGCGTTCGATCGAGCGGTGTGCCTTCGCTCCTTCCCTCCGACAGAGGGGGCAGATACACAGATTCAAAACCCCTTTGGGCCTACCGCACAATCGGTATACCCCTAGTGGGTCCTGCCGTCTAAAACAGCAGTTGTCTTACCTCCTCGTTCCTGAACCTGAGTTCACACTCATCGACGGGGACACCCCAGTACTTCTCACGTAGAGGCCGATGATCTCCTGGACAACAGACCAGTGGCGCCGAGACGAAGGGAGGTCCACGCAGAAGTTCAGGGGTGCAGCCGTAGAGAAAGTGGGCAAAGATAGCCCGTCTCACGCCTCTGCCTCTCAGCTACCGTTGAACGATGAGTTTCCCGGCCAATGCACCAAATGATACCGGAGAAACTGACGGAAGCCAAGCACAGAGAGATGGACACAGGTTTCTTCAGGAAGGAAGAGATTCTTTATTGGATCACCGATCGGGACTCAGAGGGACTAGCGTCACCAAAATACAGCAAATTCTGAGCCCCGGACAATAGTGCAGGCTCCTTATATAGGCATATAACTCCTCCCATATTAAGCTCCACCCGCACATTCTCTTAACCAATCAACACAAATAAGAATTAACTTCCTGTTTGACCGCATGGCTTGTCCAGCACAATGGAGGAGGGGAATACTATATCCTGTATTCTTGCACATGCTCCGTACACTACTGATCGTATCTTGCCTCGTGCAACCAACTGATCGATACGTCAGCATATGCACGTACACATGCCACGTGGTAATCTCGGCCTACTAAATTTATTTTTACCGAGATTTCACCACAATACCTTAAAAACTACTAGCAAGTGCAGATCGGGGGGGCATTGGGGCTTGTTCTCTCCCCAAGACATGTTTACAATCAGAGGCGTAACTAGAATCCACCGGGCCTTCCCCTTCATTTGCCCCATAGCCAACCTCTCTCACCCCTCCCCTTCATTTGTCCCACAGCCACCCTCTCTCCCCCTCCTGCTCCATATGCAGGCATGAGGCAACTTCAGTTGTAAGAAAATGAATTAGGCTTTGTGATAGGAGGGAATACAGGCATTTGGAAAGACGAGGGGACATAAGGACTCTTCTTACAGTGGTATGGGGGATTGGAGAGAGGGGGGACATAAGAACTTAGGCGTTAGAATGTCTCTCAAGTAAGAGTTAAATTACTCAGTTGTCAGGCTCAGTGAAGTCATACTGGCTCTTTGTTTTCTAATAAATTCTTTCAGATTATTGTAGTTCACTTTTCCTATTTAAGAATTACCATGAGAACATCAAGTCATTCGACTGAGTCCCCTGGTCTGCATGGTTTTGTGTTACATAGATCCTTTGCAGCCTGTATCCATTACTACTCTACACATTTGGCTGTTGCCCTTGGCTCAGACATCCCAACTACTCTGTTGCTATATCCTGTCTTCTGTGTCTTCCCAAATTTCTGAACTTGGCACTTATATTCTAACAATGCTTATGGAACAAACTTTTAACTCCTGACCTGGATTCTGACCCCGACTTTGCTTTTTGTCGTAGCCATTATTGCATGGATTCCCAGGATTAAAATTTGCTTAATATTGGACTCTGCCCTTTCGCCAAAACCCCAACAGAGCTCCAAACTCAAAGTGTATGTTACAGTAAAATCCAAACACTCACTTATTGTCTTGTATCAAGACTATGAATTCTCTCCTCATTCAGCTTGTTCTCCATAATTTACTGTGTACATGGGGATTTGGGGGAGGAAGGGATACATAGAAAGGAGAGGGCATAGGGCCATAGGAAGTGAAGGGGACGCAGGGACTTAACAAGAGGAGGTGATATGGAAACCTAGTAAGATGAGGGGACATGAGTTTAGACTTAAGAAGAGGACGGGACTTTGGCAGGGGAGGGAATTTGGGGACTGGAAGTGAAATAGAAAGCAGGTATAGGAAAATAACAAGGCCTGTGGAGAAATAAGATGTAAGGTTGTTAACTTTGCAGGGTTTTATCCACCTGACTTCCATTTTATTATAGTGGGGTACTAAAAGAGAGAATGGGAGGTACTGTATGGATTTGTTTCCATCTTATCTTCCACAATGCCAACTACTCCACATTATTCCCTACAGTGTCAACCCAAATGCACTTGTTTGTTTTACTGTTGTGGAGCTCAGCAATGCAATAATACACAACGAGCATTACATTAAAATACATTTTGCAGTAAAATGCACAACACTGTGCATTGTTGATGAATATTCTTTTTTTTTTTCTCTGTTCTGATTACATAATTTGCCAGTGGTTCTACCAACCCTGATTACTATATATATTTACCTTAAGCGAAACATTGTTAGTTTACTCACCCAAACAAACAGGGACATCTGACCAACTTCCATTTTCACATACAATTGTTAGATTTCCCTGATGCTTGTAAAGCTGCTGGCATTGATATTCTACTGTAGATCCGGAAGGGTATTCTGTATGGACTAAGGATTTCATTTCTCCATAGATGATTCTTGGAGGTGCTGGACATTTTTTTTCCGTCTCTAAAATATTCATTTAAACATTAACAATACTGTACACTGACTGTACAAATGAAACAGTAACCAAGTAAATAAAAAAATAAAAAAAAAAAACACCCTAGGAATAAAAGGAACACTATAGGGTGAGGAATAAAATACTGTATTCCTGACTCTGTAGTGTTAAAACCATCATTTAAGTGTCTGGACAGTAAAGGTATCCCTAGGGGGCAATGTAAACACTGCATTTTCTCTAAAAAGGTAGTGTTTACATGGAAATACCTGAAGGGAATGATTATACTCACCAGAACAACTACATTAAGCTGTAATTGCTCTGGTGACTATAGTGTGCCTTTAAGACGCAAGGCACACTACAATATGACAAATTGCAATCTATTCATTTATTGTTGCACAATGCCTGCTGGATCAGCTAGGCAAATAAGGGTTTGCGACCCACTCCTTCAGCATTTTAGTCCACAGAAGAATTTCACACACAAGCAATGTGTGTGAACTCACTATTCCTGCCACAGTTCACTGAATCTGTGAGTTCATGACATCATGGGAAGCAGACAACTATGGGAACAACAATGGGTTGACTTTTCCTATAAATCTGACTCGGAACCAGAAAACATTAAGGTATTAACACACTAAACCATTCATTCATTGTTAACAACTGAAAAGGTTATTGTAAATATTTGATCGTTTTTACAGTGTCATTATTTTTAATTTTTTTTATTCCCTTGTCGAATATCCGTATTTTTGGTTTAATGAATAAATTCCTAAAATCCACTCTTTCTAAAGCCTAAAATATTGGCTTTCAAATAAAGATGTATAAGAATGGAGGGTCTCCCCGGCCGGCGGGGGTTATCCTGGCAACTTTCAACGGTGACTAACTTGTGAAGTTCCTGCCACGATACACTCGAGACAAACTACCCGCCAAGACCAAGATGGCGGACACAGTGTGCATCTCACAGCCTCAACCCAACCGACTGTCTCTGCAGTAGAGGCTTGACGTCCTATTTACAAACTTCTGGGCCACAATAGCCGCACGCCGGCACAAGCCTGCTGGAGCCCAGCCTGAACCAAGCGTGCCGCTCACACCGGGCAGCCCACGACTCCTGGACAAAGCTGTGGTGCAGCATGGCCGCTAAGGAAGGAAAAACGGAGGCCACATAAACGAACATGGCGCCGGAAAATCCGCCCGGCAAGGTCCAGCACCCATCCTGAAGCACAGACCCAACCGGGAAAGGTACGAAACCTATCGACGGCTAAGCACCACCGCAAGCACTCTTCAAACCCACTTACACCCAGCCAACACCAACAGAGGGCTTACCTTGCTCCGAGCAACCTGGCACCTTCATACCCAGCTAGCCCAAAGAGCCTGCCTCACGACGCACCGCAGAGGTCGCGACCACTCGGACGGACCCTGCAAACTGCAACATGTCTGCCCCACTCCCACGACATACCAGCAGACCGAGGGCGTCTAAACCTGAAGTCGGAGCTACGACGTGAAGTACAGCAAGAAGGTTTGCCGGACCGAGCTCTGCCGCAATCACCCTTGGGGGATCCTGCCTTACCAGCACAGGGGGTTGGCTGATCACAGCAGAGATGCGTCAATTGGGACACTATACTCAATATTGGCGGTCCCACCTCATCCCGGACTTCTCAATGGGCCTGAATATCCATATACTATTGCAATGCCCTCTACTGATTTAATCTGCATGCTCCTATCCTAGGGCAGTATCCCAGTAATGTCATACACAAACCTGATTTATATGCTTATACTGTCATGTAAAATAGAGACACATATTTGCAAGTTTTACAATCATAACTGCACCCAGCAGCTTCTTGTCACCCTATAATCTATGTCTAGGCTACATACTAGGCCAGCTACTTCCTATCTTTAGCCACCATAAGTAAGAACCATAAGCAAGCCTGTAAGATATCACACTAGAACTACTAGCCTGTAAGCTTGTCCAGCTACTATTCACAGTAACCAGCTACCGTAAGCACTGAGTAGCTATACATAAACTACATACAGCCGTTGACACACAACTTGGTGAAAACGCCCTAATAACGATAGCAAGTACGTAGCCGGTTTTATACCAGTCGCACACAACGCCAGCCTACTCAGATATAGTATGCTCAGCTTGGCTACCCCATACTAAAGCGCACCCACGCTCCTGCGCCTAGACAGATGTGGATAGCTAAAACTCAGGGACACTTACTGTTCCAGCATACTCTAAGCTCAACTGTTAAACCACGTTTCGTACTGTACTAACTAAGCATGATAATTACTACTCAAACACTTGTTTACCTAATCGTTACCTTTTCTATTTTAAAAAATATATGCAAACCAAACATGCCACAATTTTGTTATGTTATGACCATGAAAATCGAGCCTGCTGAAGCTGTTGTGGCGATACAGGCACTGTTGTACCCACCTGCATATCAAAAATAAAGAATTAAAAAAAAAAAAAAAGAATGGAGGGTCTGTGAACTGTTTTGTAAAATATTTATTACAGTCTCAAAACTTTACTATGGATGCTCAAGCAAAATTCATGATGTACTCACTTAAACAGATCGGAGGTAAGGACCAGTTCCCACCAATGCAGATACTTTCCTCTGGTCCACTTAATTGGTATCCATTATCACATCTGTATTTGACATTACTTCGATTGCTTGTTGGTTCAATTTGTCCAAATCTTATAGAAGGTGGGTTTTTACATTTATGCTCATCTTTAATTAACAAGAAAACTTTTTATTTTCACATCATTGTTGAATCAAGTTTGTCAGACAAGAAACTGCTATGTGCCACTCTTGTAGTCAAGCCTTTATGCAAATTTTAAATAAACACTTCACGCATCATAACCCCTATAGCATTCCTGGCAGCCACACATAGTAAGAAGACAAACTATTTTAGAATTTTCACTTCTTACTTGGGGCCCGCTGGGCACTGTTTCCCACCTTCACTATAGCTCAGTGAGAGCAGGGAGCTATGTTCACTAAGCTAAGACTGGCAGTGCAGGACTTATCTCATTGGTTGGGAGAGATCAGCTGATTCTCTCAGCCAATGAGCTAGCCCAGTTTACCTCAGCAGTGCTAATGGAATCTCCTGAGCAAGAGCTCTCGCTTAGCTGTAGTGAGGCGAGTAGAGAGATAAAGTAGAAAGATAAGAAAAATAAATTAAGACAGTGCACAACCAAAGAGAACGTGTTCAATTTCAGCACACCAATTCAGTGTTTCTCAACCTTTTATGGAAAAATAACACTGCAAGTCTAAAAAAAGATCATCAGCACCCATCGCTCGAGAAAGTAATTTCTATTGATTTAAATTCCAAATGAAATGTGTAGACACTAATATTTAAGTTAATCCTATATTGGAGAACAAGCCTGACTAAAAGGAGTGAAGAATATTTTACAAATATATATGACATATACTGTGAATATTGTGTATGTAAGGAGGAGTGTATATTAATCAGGTGTATAAAAGTCACAAAATAAAAATATAATACACATATAACAGTTACATACAGAGGACACTGGCACTCACACAGACGCACACAGGACACCGAAACACATACACAGTTACACAAAAAGGGCACTGACACACACATTTACACACAGAGGAAACTGACACACACACACTTACACACAAAGGACAAAATCACTCACAGACACACTCTAACTGAATTGATACACACTGGCACACACGCTCACTGACAGACAAATAGTAACACTCAGAGGACGCTGACACGCAGAGAACACTGACACATGCACACATTTACACACAGAGGACAGTGACACACACATTCACTGACAGACACACTCTCACTGATTTGACACACTGACAAACACACACAAATTCACTGATTTGACACAGCTATCCACCTTCTTGGGGCGCTACAGTGGGGTTAAGTGCCCAGCTCTTGGCATACCCCATGCGCATACCCACTGAGTTACAGATACTGAGTGGATCTACTTCATATATATGCCATCGCAGATTGTAAATCTCACAGTGGACACTAGATGGAGGAATTTTTCCACACTATGCTCAGAATTAGACAATAATAATATAAGTAGAGAATGGTACTGTGCCTTCCCAGAATTACAGGACACATATAGATAAAGGTGATACAGATAAAGGTGATAAAGGTGATACAGATATAGATTGAACACACCAAAGGAAACTCTGTAACTATTCTATTAAAAGCTATTGAAATTTCAACTTGTGAGCCTGAACTCTGCTTTGGAATTACTGATATAGATAGATACAGAGTGCAAGCTCTGAAGATCATTTGTTTCTCCTCTTCAGGCATCAAGCACAAGTAAATATTTGTCACATCTGTCTACTCTTTTTCAAGCACTGAATACTTACAAATGCACTGCGGAAGAGACGTCCAGCTTCCATTGATACAGAGTATTGATTCTGAGCCATGTAACTTGAATCCTGGCAGGCATTTTATCTGCACTTCCTCCCCATTAGAATCATGTTGTTTTGAAGGGATCTCCTCTGTGTTGCTTGGCCGTGGTCTGGGAGGACATCTGTCTCTGATTTCTACAAAGAGGGAGCAGAGATTTCAGATAGAATAGTCTAGAGGAGTACCCTGGCACCTGGGCTGGCTCAGACAATTTACCTGGGGTCCACCAGGTGTCAGTGATCTCCTACATGAAAGCTAGGTGTGTTCAGGTATAACATTCCAAAACACCTGTAGACAACCTGTATATCACATAAACGTTGTTTGTTTTTTTTGCACTAAACCAGGAGTTGAAATTTTCAGGTTAAAATATTTTTTTTTCCAGTTAAGCTATTTTGACCAGGGTTGGGTTTCCCATTTAAAAGAATAGCACCTGCCTGTAGGGCAGAGGTGGATCCAGAACCTAATCTCGAAAGGGGCACTGGTAGATTATTTAAAGAAACAATTCAGGAGCAATAACCACTACAGCTCTCTTTATTGGTTGTGGTGCCAGGAGTGCCATGGCGCCCTCCTAGAGTAAGTAGCCAAACTCAAGAACAGTTTGACAACATACTCGGGCTCTGCAAGGATAGGTGCTGTAGTAGGGCATAGGGGCTGTATAGTGTATGTGAGGGTTGAAGTGTGTGTGTAAGGGGGGCACTGTGTGTATATGGGAGGCAATTTGTGTCGGGGGCAATGTCTCTGAGGGGTGCAGTGTGTGTGTGTATGGGAGGTAGTGTGTGTTTGGGAGGTGTAGTGGACTGGACCCTGCACCAGAGTCTGCCCCAGTTTTCTGGAGGGGACTGCTTGCTCGCCTCCTGCCCAGTGATTATGGTCCCGGGAAGATGGGACTCTTTAAAGAACTGCATTTGGACATATTGTACTTTATTGTACTGTGCTGGCCTTTTAACAACAGTGAAGGAAAATACGAAACTTTTTGGACACTTCCTCTTCCCCTCCCCCGGATCCATTGTTCTCCAGCAGGGTGTTGTCCCAGGGATACTGCCAGACTCTTGTGAAACTGGTTTGGGCCGGAAAGCCATGCTGGCAGTGGGTTTTAAAAATACTTTTGCTGACTTTTGAACCCCTGGTCTGATTCGTGCCATTTTTTTAATATATTGTTCCCCTGAATGGATTGATTATGAAAAATGTATGTTTTATGTTTGTGACATGTATGTTTTAGAAGTTATAAATATTGTGTAAAAACTGTATTCCTCTGCCTGTGATAATGAGATTAACCATTGTGTTCAGTAATCATATCACAGGCAGAGGGGAGGATTTTGTGTGGGAGTGCCTGTGTGTATTGTACGGATTGATTGGTTGTTCTGTAAAACCCTGTGGGCTGTACTGTGTTTGGGGATAGGGAATAAAAGAGGCTGTATGGGCCAGGACAGAGAGTTCCTGTTTTAACCCTCAAAGTGAAGTGTCGTCTCATTCTTGGGGGAGGATTTATTGTATGCTGTTCCAGTTTGACTGCTAGGAGTGTAAACCTATTCGTGTGGTTTCCTATTCAACTGTCTACAGCATTCATATGCTTGAGAGGATTTATATGCTTCTTCGGTTCGGTGATTGTGGTGTCTACCAGAGTGCTTGGAGTCCTCAGGAAACGCTAGGTGCATCCTTTAACGGAGGTACCCAGTCGGGGTGCCAGGCGATCCGTTACAGGAGGTAGTGTGTGAGTACTGTGTGTGCGCATGGGGGAAGTGTGTGTGTGAGGGGTGCAGTGTGTGTATGTGGGAGACTGTGTGTGTGTGAGAGGGGTGCAGTGTGTGTATGTGATAGAGTGTGTGTGTATGTGCGTGTGAGATGAGTGCAATGTTTGGAGCAGTGTGTTGTATGGGGGCAGTGTGTGAATGGGGGCAGTGTATAGCAGTGTGAATGGGGGGTACTGTGTGAATGGGGGTAGTGTGTGTGGGGGGGCAGTGTGTAAATGGGAGGGTAGTTTGTGAATGGGGGTAGTGTGTGAATGGGGGGGTTCTTTTGTTGAATATGTACAACTTTACAATGGCTTAAAAAGGTAACTAAAAGTTGTAGCAATGTTACTTTATAAATCACCCCCATGGAAATTTCAGCTTTCTCTGGTAAACAAGGTTCACTCTCCTACTCTGCCCATAGATGCACCTCTACTTCCAACCTGCTTGTGCCTCTTCCCCTCAGTTGTCCCTTTTTGCCCCAAACTCTCACAGTTTTGTCTTTTTGCATCAAAAGTCCTCATCCTTAATGTGTCTCCATAACACTTCTCTAGCCCTCTTAATACCCTCTTGATTTCTCATGTCTCTTCATACCTCCCCCATCCCCAATGTGTCTATTAGCAGGGCTGGCACTACCATTAGGCAGCAAAATGTCCAGGTGACCAGATGGAGGGAAGAGGGCAGTACACTCCCATCTGCCGGTCACTGCGTGTAGTATGGCCGAGCTGCTCCATGGCATCCTCCAGCTCTGGTTCATGCCGTAAGCTATGTAGAGGGGGCAGGGGATATGAAGCACATTATATCCTTGCCTTCTGTGTTCCACACAGTGTGGCTAGTCCCTAAGTGATGGGGCAGGACTGGAAATCTGATTCCACAGAGCCAGCCATCATGCTTTCAGGATAGCTGATTGCACAGGGCTGACAAGTAAGTATGTAAATGTGATAGTATGTATGCTGATATGCCTGTGCTTGCATGTCTCTGTATGAATGTATATGACTGTGTTTGTATGACTGTGTCTGTATGTATGTGCATGTGTGACTGAGTTAGGGGGAGGTACACACCCAAATGGGCTGGGGGAAGAAAGAGACGTACACAAAGGAGCTGTTGAGGCAAGAGACACACAAAGGGGCTGAGGGGGAGAAAGAGACACAAAGGGGCTGTAGGGAAGTAAGAGACACACAAGGGGGGATTGTAAGATAAACAAAAGACGGTAAGGCAGTGTAAGGTACACATTCAAAAGATAGGAGGACAAGAAACACTAAAATGGATAAGAAAACAGAGAGACGTTTACCTTCACAGGTAGGCAATGGTGGATCCCAGCCATAATAATGGCACTGGCTGATTTCTGAACCGTTCAACATCAAACCATCATCACATGAGAACTTTGCCACCTCATTATTTCTATAGCTTAGGCGTTTGCTCAGGACACCAGCTGTTGATGGTACTGTGCATGTAATTTCTTAATGGAAAAATAAAATATTCCGTAAGTTCATTGTATCTCAGGCAATGTATGTAATCATAGTATCCGTTTTAGCTCATTTCCAAGACAGTGACCCTTGATGTTACCGCTTATCTTTAAAATAGCCAATTTTGTTACTTAGATTTGAGGAGAGCAGTTAGAAAATAGAAGGTTTATATTTAATTTTGATATTTTAATCGTCAGTCATTAATACTTTGCATGCAAAATCTGAGTTTGGTTGTTAATCTTTTGAGGAATGTAGTGGTTTTATGCAGATGCTTTAACAACTATGGTAATTTATTTAAAAATAGGTTAGCTATAATTTTATTGTATGATTTTATTTCCTTACTTTTTATGTACTGAATATGTTACTGTTACATAAGAATGTACTAAACAAAATTTGCAAATGTGAAGTACATACCAATACATTGAAGAATTGTTGACCACCCAGATGAAAGACACACGGTTTCCTCCACTATATTTTTGTGTGGACTCACATAACCTACATCACATTGGTACTGCAAATGCTCCCCAGTTTTAAAAAGGGTTTTATTTGGTAGGTGCTGTATATTCTCGAAAGAGGATACTTTGCAAGTACCTAAAATTAAAAAAAACAAAACAAATCTGAATTAAATGAAAAGCAAGCCCATTATATTAGAACCCTCCTCAACAACGTTTCTATTGACCTTAACCTGTTTATTGTTTATTTGTTGCATTTTTATCCACATTTACATTGTGCAATGTAGCCTAACATGCTGATACTCTATTAACATTATTAAAGGAACACTTCAAGCACCTTAACCACTGCAGTGTGCTCTTTTGGTTATGGTTCCAGGTGTGTCCTGAGGGCACCCTCCAAAATTGCAAGTAGTCAAACTGTTTCAGTTCTGACTTCTTACCTGGGGTCTACCAGTCTCACTCTTTGTCTTCTCTATTTCCAACAGAGAGCTGAAACCTTTCTGTCTGAGCAGAAGACTGAGAGCAATCAGCTGATCCTATCCGCCAATGAGCTAGCCCTTCAGGATTTCAAAACAGCATGTCTTCTTACAATGGTGAATGCCAGTGCACACCTGCCATAAAAACACCTACAGCGCACTGTAGTATTTATGGTGCTTGGCGTTTTGGCTGTTGCAAATTTGGGGTTCAAATATTGCTAATATAGTTATTCACCAAACTGGGAAGTTGATCATTGCAAATGAAGAGCAAATTTGAGGACAAACTAGCTAAGCTGAAAAAGTTAATTTAGTTTTGAAGACTCGCCAATCCTTGGAGCAGAAGCAAGAAACAAAACAGGGCTTTCCACACACCGGGTATGACAGTATGTCAGAAAGTTTAAGACATGATGGAAAGAACTTTGGAACAGTGGAGGGCAAGCCAAAGTCTGTTTTTAGACCAGTATATTGACATTAAGTCCCCATGGGGAATGACGATTGGACAATAATAGGGCAGCTAGTGGCAGTCCTTAAACTCTTTAGAAACGTGACAGAAATTTTGAACCATGGTAATGCCAGGTTGAGATAGGGCATCCCCTTATTTGCCAGATAGATGCCTTCCTGAAAAATATGGAGGTTGCTCCTGAGTCCTGATAGAACACTGCAGTAACTGCAATGGTCAGGAGGCTGAAAGATGTACTCAAATCTCATGTTCGCAAATTATTTGATAATTGCCTTGTGTGATCCTCTGGTTTTTGTTTTATTTTATTTATTTATTTTTTAATTTTTTTTTATAGCTGCACATAAATTAGCAAAGAACAATCGGTGACATTTGGTTTAAGCAGCATTTTCGGTAAATATTAACACGGGCAGAAAGCCCAGAAAAGATTTATACAGAGAAAATCGTGAATAAATCATTGAAGAAACATACAAGATATAAGTGCTGCGGCCGTAGAAATTTACATGCATATTTGATTTACTCCATCCCAGAGGTGGTCCAATATTTGAAATGAGGGATATCTTTATTATAGAGGTTGCATCGCGAGCTGTTGCAAGAAGGTGTGGCTCTAATATATCAAACTGAAAGATTTAAAGGGACACTATATTCACCCAGACCACTTCAGCTCAATGAAGTGGTCTGGGTGCCAGGTCCCCCAGGTTTTAACCCTTCAGATGTAAACATAGCAGTTTCAGAAAAACTGCTATGTTTACATTTCAGGGTTAATCCAACCTCTATTGACAGTCTTCCTGACAGCCGCTAGAGGCGCTTCTGCGACACTGGATTCGAAAATCGCATCCAGCGTTCAGAACGTCCATAGGAAAGCATTGAGAAATGGTTTCCTATAGACTGTTTGAATGCGCACGCGGCTCTTGCCGCGCATGCGCATTCGGTTCCACTCGGGAGCTGACGTCGGCAGGGGAGGAGAGGTCACCAGCGATGTGGGAGCCCGCTGCTGGATTAAGGTAAGTAACTGAAGGGGTTTTAACACCTTCAGCGCCAAGGGAGGGGAACCCTGAGGGTGGGGGGGGGGGGGGGAGAGGGTCCCAAGGATGATATAGTGTCAGGAAAACAAGTTTGTTTTCCTGACACTATAGTGATCCTTTAAGTATACTTAAACACACCAAAGTATATTTACTGTCAGTTACTTGTTTGTTTTTACTGGGGTTCTTCTTTAATACACCAAATAGTTTGATTTCTTAGAAAAGAGGAATAGAAAGAATTGTGGCCTGAAGCCAGAACTCTTCTGCCTGAAGAAGAACACATGTTTTGTC
Source organism: Pelobates fuscus (assembly GCF_036172605.1). Lineage (NCBI taxonomy): Eukaryota > Metazoa > Chordata > Amphibia > Anura > Pelobatidae > Pelobates > Pelobates fuscus. The sequence goes on along the minus strand of NW_026961962.1, from coordinate 49,994 downwards.
TTTATTTAATATATCAAGAATCATTCAAAGAAACCAATCATAATATATAACATTTGTAGACTTACCTTGATCTCCTCCTTCTGCGGTGAAAAATACTGAGCAAGTCAGTAAAATGAGAGCCATGAAAGTGGTAGAATAATCCTGATCGTTCATTTTAGTTACAGAGTATGCAATCAGATGCTACTCCCAAGGAACTTTTCCTCCGTTGATATTTTTTATCCTCAGAAATGACTGTGTTGACTTAATGAGCAAGCTGCGGACTATCATTTGACATCAAATTGTATTACTCATCTTGTTGCAATGCTGTACTTTTTCTTGGCAATTATTTTTCAGTTTCCAATTTTAGTTATAGTTTCGTTTTCTTCTCTCCAGACCTATCCCAACAGTAACTTCGCGAAAGCAAAAATAACATAACCTTTTTTAATTTTTTTTTTTATATTTAACCCCTTAAGGACCAAACTTCTGGAATAAAAGGGAATCATGACATGTCACACATGTCAAGATTCCCCCTGGAATAATAAGGAAGGGGGAACATGACTGCTGCCCAAGATTGTGGGATGGATCAGGGAAGATACAATGTTGCTAAGGGTTCTTAAAAAAAGGGAGAGGGAGGGGACTTACCAGTCGGCAGGATCAGTTGAGGGCTCCTGACTGTTTTCTTAGCTGACTGTCCCCTGTAATTCATAAAGAAAATTATTATTATTATAAAAAAAAAAAAACGGCAAATCTACCCTAGCCTGTTCTTGCTGTTATGGCTGCCCCAGCTGCTGATTTACAGAGGCTTCTGCAGGCTTACCTTGAGGCCCACGGTCGAGGGGCCCTGTATGAATTGATGTCGGGGGTGAGGAGCATGGCCCAGGAAGAAGGAGAGGAGTCCGGTCAGCCTGTGGCATCTGGCGGACGGAGGGCCTGGAGATCGCGGCCTCCGTCGTGCCTTTCCCCGAGCCTGGTCCAGCAGCGTGAGCAGAGGCATAGTGGCGACTCGGCCGCACACTTGGAGCGGTCATCGGTCCCCAGGAGGCGAAGGAGCCGGACTGTCACTGGTGTCCGTGCCCAAGATGGCGGCGGCGGCAATGGCGGAGGTGAGGCCGGAAGATCGCGCAGCCCGCGCTCTTCTCTTCCGGCCCAACCGGATGTGACGTCAGCGCGCACGCCAAGCGTGCGCACATTGGAGGAGAACGCCAGGACGCAAGGCGCGTACGTGATGGCATCGCGCAGGAGAGTGCGGCCATCACAGGCCTTGCGTTCCACCGTGCGTTCCACGGGGATTACGCCGGTGCTGGAGCCGGCTGTCAGCAGTGACCACAGCGGAAGAGGGCGGTCGGGCCAGGAGGCTGACCGTGGGTCCCCCCATACCTCGGCAGGGTCCAGTTCTGGATCGGAGGAGGAGGCATCCCAGCATCCTCAGGCAGCCACAGGTGAGTGTTGCGCCAGCGCTTGGGATGCGCTGGCGGTAGACAGGGGTAGTGGTGGGTTTGGGGGGAAGAGGTGCTGGGGTTGCTTAGGGCAGTTTTAGAGAGGCTCCCAGGCCCAGCTGCTAGCGCGCTCCTTTCACAGTCAGGGGATACGAGTAGGCAGGTGGGGTGCGCTCTGGGGGACTGCGGGGGTGCTTGCCGGGTTACGAATTGTCCCCCCTATGTATCCATGTGGTTTTAGAGGTAAAGGAGAAGATCATAAAAGGTGAGTACGTAGACGTACTGTCCCTGGTCCCTCCGGACCGGGAGTCCGTGGATAGACCGCGACGGGGGGAGGCAGACGGCGAGAAGGGCAAGCAGCTGCCGCGTACGTTTGGCAACTGGCTTCAAGGGTTCTCCATATTTGCGAGCGTGCTGACGTGGGCCTTCCCTGAGAAGGCACCAGCGTTGTTTGGATACTTAGACCTGATATGGGGGGCGTACAAAGTTTATGGGGGTCAATGTTGGTTCCGCTATGACCAACAATTTCGCCAGAAGATGGCGGTGTGTCCGGGTATGGACTTTGGGGTACAGGACGGGAGCCTTTGGCTCTTGTTGATGACCCCCAGTCGTCCATCCCCCTTTCCTGGAGCTGCCGGCGCACCGTCTAGGGGCGTCTGTTGGCTCTACAATGAGAGCCATTGCAAGTGGTTTGGATAGTGTCGATTCAGACACGAGTGCTCTCATTGTGGAGGGGCCCACCCGGCCCTGCGTGCTTCAAGAAGGGTAGACAAGGAGGGAGGCCCACTAGGGAGGACCTCCCTGGAGGGGAGGACTACGGTGAGCGTCCTGAGGATGCGCCCTTGGCTTGCCAAGTACCCCAAGCGTAAGGATGCAGAGGTCCTACTGGAGGGGTTTTCGGTAGGGTTTTGGATTCCGTTGTTCATTCGGATTCCCCTTCATAAGCAGACAATCTGCATTCGGTAGTGGGTAAAGAAGGGATATTAGAGGGGAAGTTTATGAAGGAAGTTCAGTTGGGCAGGATGGCCGGCCCATTTGATATGCCGCCATTTCCCAATTTGCGGGTCTCCCCACTGGGATTGGTCCCTAAGAAGGAGCCTGGATCCTTTCGTCTCATTCACCACCTCTCCAATCCGTCAGGCGGGTCGGTGAATGATGACATTGACAGGGAGGTGTCGCACGTTCGCTATGCCTCCTTTGATCGAGCTCTGGAGTTGGTTCGGGAGGCAGGGAGGGGAGCTCAGTTGTCCAAGTCGGACATCGAGTCCGCTTTTCAACTGCTCCCGGTCCACCCAGACTGCTTTCACCTGTTGGGTTGCCGGTTTCAGGGTTCCTTTTTCGTAGATATGTGTTTGCTGCGCTATCTCCTGTTCTTATTTTGAGATGTTCACGTCCTTTTTGGAATGGGCGGTTGCTCGGGTTTCCGGGTTAGCGTCGCTGACTCACTATTTAGATGATTTCTTGTTTGTGGGCCCACGGGAGTCGGAGGACTGCGTGGGGCTCTTAGATTCATTTAGAGCTGTCGTGTCGGATTTTGGGGTGCCCATAGCAGGGGAAAAGACGGTTGGGCCGGTGGGGGTTCTGTCCTACCTGGGTATTGAAGTGGACTCGCAGAGTATGGTTTTCCGGTTGCCGGAAGAGAAACTGCATAACCTGCTGTGTCTGGTGGATTCGATTAAGGGAGCGAAAAAGGTAAAGCTCCGGCAGTTACAGGCATTGCTAGGGCATCTGAACTTTGCCTGTCAGGTGCTACCGAGGGGTAGGGCTTTTTGCCGGCGCCTTTTATTGGCGACGGTCGGAGTCAAACAGCCGTTTCACTTCATTCGGATCACCCACAGACATCGAGAGGATCTGCAAGTTTGGAGCTCATTCTTGGGTAGGTACAACGGTCAATCTTGCTGGCTGCGCCCGGCGGCGTCCAACATGGATTTGGAGTTGTACACCGACGCGTCCGGGGCAGTGGGCGTTGTTCGGGGACCTGACCCTCGTCTGGTCTGAGATTGTGCCCCGCCCGGTCTGGCGAACCGAGGGAAAGGGTAAGGCCCTGGAGCGCTATAGGCGGAAGGTCAATATGACCATGTCCCGGTTCGTACGCCGCCTGGGTGGGATTGTAGTGAGGCACGTTGAATTGGAGGGGGACAATGATGCACTCATGAGGCGAGATGGGGTGCACCTGTCCCCCATTGGGCTGGACATTTTTAACACGGGCCTGCAAGCAGGAATTGAGGAGGCGCTGTCGGCAGTGGGGCGCGATGCCCGCGCAGTGTAGTGCGCGAGGAGGGGCATCGCGGTGGCGGTTTCCCTGGACAGCGCAGAGGAAGAAAGGACATTGGGGAGACGACAGCCGGCGCGGAGCTGATGAGGTGTCACGTGTATTATTGGGGGGCAACCAGGGCCGGATTACCATAGGGGCTGATGGAGCTGCAGCTCCAGGCCGAGGCCCATGGGATAGGCCCATTGATTTAAAAAAAATAAAAAAAAGTTGTTTTTTTCTTCGCTACTCTTAGGGTTGCCAGGTATTTCTCATGTATTTCTTATGGTTGCCAGGTATATTGCCAGAAATATTTCTCAGGTATTTCAGGCCGCCTAGCCGGTGCTGGTATTGCAGTAATAAACAGAGTATAAACAGAGATTATTCTGCAATACCAGCACCGGCCAGTAGGGGTCGCTGTTTATGTGGAGAGAGGCAGGGATAAGAAGTTACAGCATCTCCCTCCCTGCCTCTCTCTACTCACTGATCCGTGGGGGAGCAGCTCTGCACAGAGAGGCCAGACAGCAGCTCCGGGCCTGCGAGACATAGGGACGGTGAGAGACTTGGGGACGCTGAGACATAGGGACACTGGGGAACATGGGGACCCTGAGACACTAGGGACACGGTGGCCCCATGTCTCCCAGTGGCCCCTAGTCTCTCAGTGTCCCCATGTCTCCCAGCCAGTGGCCCTAGTGTCTCAGTGTCCTCATGTCTCCCAACGTCCCTGGTGTCTCTCAGTGTCCCCATGTCTCTCAGTGTCCCTAGTGTCTGTGTCCCTAGTCTCCCAGAGTCCCCTAGTCTCCCAGAATCCCCATGTATCTGTGTCCCCATGTCTCTCCCAGTGTCCCCATGTCTCACAGTGTCCCAATGTCTCTAAGTGTCCCCCAGTGTCCTAGTGACAATCGGGACACTGGGAGACATGGGGACAAAGACTCTAAGGGACACTGGGAGACATGGGGATACAAACACAAGGGGACACTGGGCAACATGAGGACACTGAGATACTAGGGGACACTAAGAGACATGGTGACACTGGGGGACACTGGGAGAGATGAGGACACTGGGCGACTTTGAGACCTGGGAGACATGGGGCACTGTCCCTAGTATCCCTAGTATCTCAGTATTCCCATGTCTCCCAGTGTCCCTGGTGTCTCTTAATGTCCGTAGTGTGCCAGTGTCCCTAGTGTCTCAGTGTTTCCTAGTCTCTCAGTGTCCCAATGTCTCCCAGTGTCCCCATGTCTCCTAGTGTCTCAGTGTCCCCTAGTATAAAAGAAAATATCTCAGGCACTCACTGTGATAGATTTAAGCAGGTTTATTGGACACCGCAACGTTTTGACCTGTACCCAGGTCTTTATCAAGTCTCCAGTGTCCCTTATGTATCACAGTGTCCCCTATGTATCAGAGTGTCTCAGTGCCCCATCTCTCCCAGTGTCCCTGGTGTCTCTCAGTGTCCGTAGTGTCTTAGTATCCATAGTGTCTCAGTGTCCCCTAGTCTCCTAGTGTCCCCATTTCTCACAGTGCCCCCAAGTGTCTCAGTGTCCCCCAGTATAAAAGAAAAAATCTCAGGCACTCACTGTGATAGATTTAAGCTGGTTTATTGGATACTGCAACATTTTGACCTGTACCCAGGCATTTATCAAGTCTCCAGTGTCCCCTATATATCACAGTGTCACCTATGTATCACATTGTCTCAGTGCCCCATGTCTCCCAGTGTCCCCTCATGTCTCAGTCACCCAGTGTCCCCATGTCTCCTATTGTCCCCAAGAGTCTCAGTGTCCCCTAGTCTCCCAGTGTTCCCTAGTATGTTAGTGTCCCCAGGTCTACCAGTGTCCCAATGTCTCTCAATGTCCCCTAGTGTCCTAGAGACATGGGGACACTGGAAGACATGGGGACACAGAAATGCCCCATTTTTGTGTATGTTCATCCCTTTCGGCAGTTCTGGTTATGTGATTTGTGTAAGTTGCCCACCTTTTTACCCCATCCATAGACTTCCTTATTTCCTGGACACTGCTGTTAGGGGGTATGGGTTTACTTGAAAGCATGAGATTAGCATAGGGTATGTGTTTTCTCATAGCTGCATCCAATGAGTTTCCCTCCAGCATCATCTCCATCAGATACATGACGCTTAGGAGGTATGAGTGTTTTTGGTCAATACGATTTTGTAATTAGGCCCATCATAATTGTCAGCACCAGGCCCACTGGGCTCTTAATCTGGCCCTGGGGGCAACGGGTTGATGGTTGGGACTGGTTAGGTCAGCAGTCATGTGTCCTTAAGGGGTTAAAGGGTTGGGGTTTTTTATGCTTGTGGGTTTGCTGTTTGGACAGATGTTGCTTGTTCTGTTAATCTGTGTGGGGAGGCTGCTTGTGGGCTGTTTGTAGTGTATTGTGTGTGGGGGTACTGAATGTATTATGTGTTTTTGTGGATAGGGTTATAGTATGTGTGGGGAGCTATTGTGTACTTCTGAGGTGATGGTTGTTGTTTGGGGGTAGAAACTAAATAGGGGGAATAGAGGCTGCGGTGTTGTGGTGGGTAACAAGGAATGGAGTGTGGGTGCAGATAGAGGCTATAGTGTGTGTTTTGGGGGGGGGATAGAAACTGTAGTGTATGAGAGATAAATAAATGTTGTAATGTGGTGTTAGAGCCTGTAGTGTAGGGGATAATTAATAATACAAATATTTTATTTTTTTTTAAGTAATGAACAAAGAGAGACAGTTTAATTTAAGGGTGTGAGTAGGCATGTGGGCGGCATGGATGAGGGCTGTTCTGAGATATTTTAAAATGTAATATTAGAACAAGAACAATGCATCTTATTTACTCAGAACGTTTTCTAAAAAGATTTTTGTAGGTTGAAGACCTAGTGAGTATCATTGCTATGGAGACAAGGTATACATTCAGATATACCAACAATATGGAGCTCCTAGACAAGGTGGACATAAGCACAGAAAATAGGGTCTGTTCCTATAAAACAGGGACAGTTGGGAGGTATGCCTTATCCCCTGACCTTCTTGCACGGTTTATATTACCCAAAGTAACTTCTAGCTTCCACGGAAGCCCCTTCTGAGTTTGCCCTTAATTCCACATCACTTACCTGGTCTTGGATCATAGATGAGTGGTAACTCAGCTGAGTGCCACAGTACAGTTCCCCTGCCCCCGTTTATTAGTAAGCTAGTGTGCAGATGGATAAATCTAGACATATTAAAATACTCCAAGTGCATCAAATATTTTTCTGTCATTGGAATGTTAATCCTTCATTAGTTACTGTAAATAAAGAATCATTAAAAAAGTCAGAGGCCTATATTTTACTCTGGTTCATTCATTAAAAGGGACACTATAGCCACCAGAACCACTACAGATTAATTTCAGAGAAAAGGCAGTGTTTACATTGGTGCTCAAACGGCCACTAGAGGTTCTTCCTGTGTGCAGTACTAGTGTTCAGAGTCTCTACGCTCTGCATAGAGGTGCGGAACATTCCTTATAGAGATGCATTGATTCAATGATGTGAGGGGTGTAGTGTGTGTGAGAAGTGTAGTGTGTGTTTGTGTGTGAAGGGTGCATAGAGTCTATGCTGTGTGTAGGTGGATGAGATGTGAAAATCTATCTTAATGTCTCTCCCTCCCATCTTCTTACCTTTTACCAGAGATGGGGTACATAATGCTGCAAGTCCTGGTGGTCCAGTGGTGGCATGCTCACTTTAGCCTGCAGCTCCTCTGGCTGCAGGCTGACTGTCCTATCCTGCTGCGAGCACAGCACTGTATTGGAGCGTTGCCATGGTAACGTGAGGCAACGCTCCGACCAGCCTGCTTGCAAGAGGCCCTCCCAGGCCCTTCCCTCCCTCTTATGTAACTAAGTGCCAGTGGGCCAGTGAGGGTGATCTCCACACTAGCCAGAGAGGGCTTATAGCAAAGCTGTCACTGCATGGGGTGGCAGGGGAGATAAAAGGATCTCCCCTGCCGGCCTTGGTTCACAGCCATAGAGGCCCACTGGGTGTTTTCTGCGGAACCCACCACCGCCCACCTGAAATCCCAAACTGCCCACTAGTGGGCGGTAGGGACCAGGTTGACTACCTCTGATTTAAACAATGATTCTGTTTAGACATCTAAATTCTGCCTGAACTCATTTTTTAATAATTGAAATGTAAATTCAGCAAATTCACTGTTGCTGTATCTCTCATGCAAAGAGAACTTGTCGGCATTTCAGATCTGGACCACCCTTATAGGTGGGATCAGTTTGATATGCATATGGTATATGTTCTCTCAGTAATGACACACGTGAGCAAAAACTATTTTGAGACCTAAGCCGTGATTTACCCAAGGGCAAGCTATTGAGTTTCTCTAAGCCTTTGCCCGTAATCAAAATTCTCATATTCTCTGTTTATGATCAATATCAAGTTCCTGTTTCTACAAATGGGAACCAAATGAAATGGCGTAGGGATCCAAATTATGCAGGAGCATGGTGGTGTGGTTGCATGTCTGTTAATTGCCAGGCAAGAGTCTGTAATCCACAACCATAATTCTAAATGATGATATAGCAGTATATCTTACAGGACAGCCAATTTTTACAGACAGACATACACACACACTCACAGAAATACAAATTAAATTATTCATATTTTTAAAATTTTTAAAAAGTCTACTCAGCCTCCCTACCTGGAGAGCTGGCGTGGACCTGTACCTGGGGTCCAGTGGGGCTTCAGTGAGGCTGGCGCCTGTCTACCAGTCAGACGCGACGAGGGAGCTGTGTTCTCTCTGATCTTCTCTCTCTCTCGCTGCGCAGGCTGTCTAATGATGACGGAATATGACATCATATTCTGGCTCACGGCATCAGCAAACGGCGCACGAGGAAGAAGATCAGAGAGAACACAGCTCTCTTGCTGCGTCTGACCGGTAGACAGGCGCCCCACCCAAGTTCTGGAATTCGGTGACAACAGTGTCATTTGCGCTCGGCGTGGTACAGCATCGCCATTCATGCATGTTCTGGGGTGGCAGGCATGATGTGAACCAATCAAATTACACATAACAGTATTCAAACTCCTCTGGCCCCATTCACTGTGCCCTATCATGGTTTCTGTTCTCAGTACCCTTTAAGTGCATTTCTTAAATGCATTAAAATAAAATGCCGCCCCCAAATGCCCCCCGTGTTTCCCCTGTCATGGGGGGGCCCAAGAGGTGGCCTAATGGCCACCTGATGGACCCCCCAGGCGGGCGCCTGTCTACCGGTCAGACGCAGGAAGAGAGCTGTGTTCTCTCTGATCTTCTTCCTCGTGCGCCGTTTGCTGATGCCGTGAGCCGGAATATGATGTCATATTCCGGCTCCCCGCATCATTAGACAGCCTGCGCAGCGAGAGAGAGAAGATCAGAGAGAACACAGCTCCCTCGTCGCGTCTGACTGGTAGACAGGCGCCAGCCTCACTGAAGCCCCACTGGACCCCAGGTACAGGCCCACGCCAGCTCTCCATGTAGGGAGGCTGAGTAGACTTTTTAAAAATTTTAAAAATATTAATATTTTAATTTGTATTTCTGTGAGTGTGTGTATGTCTGTGAGTGTGTGTGTGTGTCTGTGAGTGAGTGTGTGTGTGTCTGTGAGTGTGTGTCTGTGAGTGTTTGTGTGTGTGTGTCTGTGAGTGTGTGTCTGTGAGTGTGTGTCTGTGAGTGTTTGTGTGTGTGTGTCTGTGTGTGTGTGTGTGTGTGTGTGTCTGTGAGTGTGTGTCTGAGTATGTGAGTGTTTCTGTAAGTGTGTCTGTGAGTGTGTGTGTGTATGTGAGTGTGTGTCTGAGTATGTGAGTGTTTCTGTGAGTGTGTCTGTGAGTGTGAGTGTGTCAGGATCGGGACAGGGATCCAACACGCAGAGTACAAACAGTAGCCAGATACGTATACCGGACCTTAAAATGGCCGGACTAACGTAAGAAGTACAGTATAGAATGGTCAAAGACAAGCCGAGGTCGAGGGTAACAGAAGACAGGTAAGCGAGAGACAAGCCGAATCAAGGGTAACAGAGATAAGCAGAGTAAGGTAAACAAGCCGGGTCAAAACCAAAAGGGATAATAGAATACACAAGCACTGAGTGACTAGAACAAGCTAGAACCACGACAGGGCAATGAGCTAATGAAAGAAGCTCTGTTAAATACCCTGTTCAGAGCAGTAACCACGCCTCCGAGGCGTCCTGATTGGTCCTGCAGCAATTGACTGACAGGTCGTTCCGGGGGAGTGTCCTGATGACTACTTCCTGCCTAGATGCTGTAAAAGGCAGTCACTCCCTCGCGGCCGGCCTAGCATGACCGGATAGACCGCGGGGAAGGGAGCCATCAGACCGTCTGGATGGAGGAACAGCTAAGTCTCTACCTCTTTCGGAGGTAGAGACCACAGGTACCCTGACAGTACCCCCCCTCTCAGATACGCCCACCGGGCGGAATGAACCGGGACGAGATGGAAAGCGAGAGTGATATGCCCTGCGGAGACGGGGAGCATGAACATCCTCCTGAGGTACCCAACTCCTCTCCTCAGGACCATATCCCTTCCAATCAACTAGATATTGTACTCTCCCCCGGGAGATTCGAGAATCAATAATAGAGTTAACCTCATACTCCTCCTGACCCTCCACCTGAACGGAGCGAGGAGGGGCTATTGTGGAGGAAAATCTGTTACATATGAGTGGTTTCAGCAATGAAACGTGAAACGAGTTCGGGATGCGTAAGGTATTAGGAAGAGCTAAACGATACGCAACTGGATTGATACGGGTCAGCACCCTGTAGGGTCCAATATAACGAGGAGCGAACTTCATGGAGGGCACTTTTAAACGGATGTTCCTCGTGCTCAGCCATACCCTATCACCTGGAACAAAGACCGGAGCCGCCCTTCTACGTTTATCAGCGTGTTTCTTGAGCAACATAGAGTTGTGCACAAGGATTTGTCGAGTTTGATCCCACAACTTCCTCAAATTGGCAACATGAACATCAACCGACGGCACCCCCTGGGAAGGAGAATCCGAAGGAAGAATAGACGGATGAAAACCATAATTCATGAAGAAGGGGCTTGAATGAGTAGAATCGCAAACGAGATTGTTGTGTGCAAACTCCGCCCAAGGAATCAAACCGACCCAATCATCCTGGTGTTCAGAAACAAAGCATCGTAAATATTGTTCAATTTTCTGGTTGGTACGTTCAGCAGCTCCGTTAGACTGAGGATGATAGGCAGAAGAAAAGTTTAATTTAATACCAAGTTGAGAGCAGAAGGACCTCCAAAAGCGGGAAACAAATTGGGAGCCTCTGTCCGATACAATTTGAGAGGGTATCCCATGTAGGCGAAAAATCTCCTTAGCGAATATCTCTGCCAATTCGGGAGAAGACGGGAGTTTAGGCAGGGGAATGAAGTGTGCCATCTTAGTAAACCTGTCAACCACGGTGAGGATAACAGTCTGTCTTTTAGAGATAGGTAGATCGACAATAAAGTCCATGGCCAAACAGGACCATGGTTTTTCTGGAACCTCCAAGGGGTGCAGGAATCCACATGGAAGCGTATGGGGTTGTTTGGTTTTAGTACAAACTTCACATGCAGCGATGAACTCCTCAATATCCCTCCGTAAAGCAGGCCACCAGAAGTCCTTAGAGATCAACGCGTAAGTTTTGCGAATACCAGGATGTCCCGCCATCTTGCTATTATGTAAACACTGTAAAAGTTCCAGTTGAAGAGCAGGAGGAACGAAATGACGGCCCGCAGGAGTCTGTTTAGGTGCTAGATGTTGCAACTTAATGATCTCGGCCAGTAATGGAGAATGAATCCTGAGATTCGTATTAGCAATGATATTGCATTTCGGAACTATAGAAGAAAGAACTGGTTCAGGTACAGTAGAAGGTTCATATTGGCGAGATAATGCATCGGCTTTAGAGTTTTTAGAACCAGGTCTGTAAGTCAGTACATAATTGAAGTGAGTCAGGAATAAGGACCAACGAGCTTGTCTAGAGGATAAGCGCTTAGCCTCCCCAATATAGGACAAGTTTTTGTGGTCCGTCAAAATCGTAATAGGGTGTAGGGTCCCCTCCAACAAATGTCTCCACTCCTTTAAGGCTTTAATGACTGCTAACAGTTCCCTTTCCCCGATGTCATATCTGCTCTCAGGCCCAGAAAATTTCTTAGAGAAGAAACCACAAGGGTGTAACGGTTTATCCACCCCTAACCTTTGAGACAGAACAGCCCCAACTGCTGTCTCAGAGGCATCGACCTCAAGCAAGAAAGGCAGGGTCGTATCAGGATGGACTAGAATGGGAGCCGAGGCAAAAAGTTCCTTGAGAGTCTTGAAAGCACCAAGAGCTTCCTTAGACCAGAACTTAGTATCAGCCCCTTGTTTGGTCATATTGGTAATAGGCGCAATGATAGAGGAGTATCCTTTAATGAAGCGCCTATAGTAGTTGGAAAAACCAATAAACCTTTGGATAGCCTTGAGTCCTTTGGGCAAGGGCCAGTCTAAAATGGATTGGAGTTTTACAGGATCCATTTTAAAACCTTCCCTAGAAATCACGTATCCAAGAAAGTCTACCTGAGACTGATCAAAACTGCACTTCTCCAATTTGCAATATAGACCATGTTGCAGCAGCTTGTGTAATACCTTTCTGACCTGTCTATGGTGAGTCTCAATCTCCTTAGAGTGTATTAGTATGTTGTCCAGGTAAACAATAACACAATCATGCTGAAACTCCCTAAGTACCTCATTAATCAAATCTTGAAATACTGCAGGAGCATTGCATAGTCCAAATGGCATAACAGTGTATTCGTAATGGCCATACCGGGTATTGAATGCCGTCATCCACTCGTGACCTTGCTGGATTCTCACCAAATTGTAAGCCCCTCTGAGATCTAACTTGGTGAAGATTTTGGAGCCCTTAAGACGATCAAATAACTTGGTAATTAGTGGGATAGGATAGGCATTTCTGACAGTTATTTTATTCAAGCCTCGGTAATCGATACAAGGTCTCAGCGTGCCATCCTTCTTCTTAATGAAAAAGAACCCAGCCCCGGCCGGAGAAGAAGACCTCCTGATGAATCCCTTTTCTAAATTCTCCCGAATATACTCCTCTAGAACCGAGTTTTCCTGAACAGACAAAGGATATACATGGCCCCTCGGAGGCATAGTGCCGGGTAGAAGCTTAATCTTACAGTCAAATGACCTGTGTGGAGGCAAAGAATCGGCATTCTTCTTGTCAAACACTGCCCTTAAGTCTAGGTAAAGGTCTGGTATTTGTCTTTCTGTGGACTGAGTAGGATTCTCCGGTATGTTAATATTAGCTAATGGAGAAACCTTACACAAACACCGATCCTGGCAGCCCTGGCCCCACGAGAGTATCTCTCCTAACTCCCAATCGATAATAGGGTTATGTCTTTTCAACCATGGGTACCCCAGAACTATGGGAACGGAAGGAGACGAAATGAGCATAAGAGATAATTTCTCCACGTGTAGGATACCAACATTTAAATCAATGGGTATGGTCTCACGAAAGATAACAGGGTCTAGTAGTGGTCTACCATCTATGGCCTCAACGGCCAAAGGTGTCTCCGTTAGCTGGGATGGGAAATTGTTCTTACTAGCAAAGGCTTGGTCGATAAAATTCTCAGCAGCACCGGAATCTATCAATGCCATAGCCCTTACTACTTCCTTCCCCCAAGTTAAGGAAACTGGTAGCAGAAGCCTGTGATCTTTATAATTAGGAGTAGAGGACAAAATAGAAACACCCAAGGCCTGTCCTCTAGAGAGACTTAGGTGCGAGCGTTTCCCGGGCGGTTAGTGTCAGGGTACCTGAAGCCTCTACCTCTGAGAGAGGTAGAGACTTAGAAGTTTATCCGTCCGGACGGCATGTCTCCTCGGCCCCTCGCGGTTCACTCGGTCTTGCTAACGCCGGCCGCGAGGGAGTCACTTCCTTTTATAGCAGGAGGACCGGAGGTCGACGTCATGACGCCAACCCGGAACGTCCTGTCACTCAAATCTCGGGAGACGAATCAGGACTCGCCGGAGGCGTGTCTTCTCTCCCTAGCCAGGATACTTAACAGTGGCTCTCTCATTTACTCATTGCCCTGTCGTGGTTCTAGTCCGCCTAGTCACACAGTGCTTTGTTATTCTCTTGCCTTTTGGTTCTGACCCGGCTTTGGTATTTACTCTCCTGTCTTTCTGTTATCCTTGACCCGGCTTGTCTCTCGCTTACCTGTCGTCTCGTTCCCTCGACCTCGGCTTGTCTCTGACCATTCTATTGTAGTTATACGTTAAGTCCGGCCATTCTAAGGACCGGTATACGTATCTGCTACTCTTTGTACTCTGCGTGTTGGATCCCTGACCCGATCCTGACAGTTAGAACAGTTCGAGAGTAAATGACCCTTGGCTCCACAATACATACACAAACCCTCTCTTCTCCTGTGCTGTCTTTCCTCCTCAGAGAGGCGGGTATACCCTATCTGCATAGGTTCAGTAAACAAAGATATCGTGGAGTCAGGACTTGGAAAAGCGGGAGCTAACCTAAAAGAAGGTCTCTGGTTCCTCTCTCGAGTGTTCTGTCTCTCTCTTAGACGTTCATCTATACGAGAGATGAACGAAATTAAATCCTCTAAATTCTCAGGGAGTTCTCTGGTAGCAACCTCATCAAGGATTACATCAGATAGGCCATTCAAAAATACATCCATATACGCCTGCTCATTCCACTTGATTTCTGCCGCCAGAGACCTGAACTCTAGTGCATAATCCACCAGTGTTCGGTTCTCCTGTCTCAGGCGCAACAGTAATCTGGCTGCATTAACCTTTCTACCTGGAGGGTCAAATGTTCTTCTAAAAGCAGCTACAAATGCGTTATAGTTATAAACTAATGGGTTATCGTTCTCCCATAGTGGGTTGGCCCATCTCAGAGCTTTCTCAATGAGTAGGGTGATAATAAATCCTACTTTTGCCCTATCTGTAGGATAAGAGCGAGGTTGCAATTCAAAGTGGATACTAATTTGGTTTAAAAAACCACGACACTTCTCAGGAGCCCCACCATAGCGTACCGGGGGGGTAATGTGAGAAGAAGCACCCACTGTGGCTACCTCTAGACCTGAACCGACAGGAGAAACAGGGGTATTACGTATCTCCTCTGGTGGGTTATTGGCACAAGCTAATAGAGCCTGTAGCGCAAGCGCCATCTGATCCATTCTGTGATCCATGGCTTCAAACCTAGGATCAGGAGCCGCCAGCTTACTGTTTGTACTTGCAGGATCCATTGGCCCTGTCGTAATGTCAGGATCGGGACAGGGATCCAACACGCAGAGTACAAACAGTAGCCAGATACGTATACCGGACCTTAGAATGGCCGGACTAACGTAAGAAGTACAGTATAGAATGGTCAAAGACAAGCCGAGGTCGAGGGTAACAGAAGACAGGTAAGCGAGAGACAAGCCGAATCAAGGGTAACAGAGATAAGCAGAGTAAGGTAAACAAGCCGGGTCAAAACCAAAAGGGATAATAGAATACACAAGCACTGAGTGACTAGAACAAGCTAGAACCACGACAGGGCAATGAGCTAATGAAAGAAGCTCTGTTAAATACCCTGTTCAGAGCAGTAACCACGCCTCCGAGGCGTCCTGATTGGTCCTGCAGCAATTGACTGACAGGTCGTTCCGGGGGAGTGTCCTGATGACTACTTCCTGCCTAGATGCTGTAAAAGGCAGTCACTCCCTCGCGGCCGGCCTAGCATGACCGGATAGACCGCGGGGAAGGGAGCCATCAGACCGTCTGGATGGAGGAACAGCTAAGTCTCTACCTCTTTCGGAGGTAGAGACCACAGGTACCCTGACAGAGTGTCTGTGAGTGTGTGTATGTGTGTGTCTGTGAGTTTATGTGTGTGTCTGAGTGTTTATGTGTGCACCTGTCAGTGTGTGTGTGCACGCGTTTATATATGCATGCAAGTGTATATTATTTTATTTTTGGGGGGGGATGGATCTTGGGTGAGTTCCCACACTTTATTCCCCAGGACTTGACTCCTGGTCAAAAGAATAAACACTTCTTTATTTATTTTTTACATTCTTTATTTTTTCAGTGAATAGTAAAACAGATAGTTTAACATAGACCTTTTACAATATTACACATGACAATAAAAGGCTGCAGATGTAACATGAAATGTCAGGAACATTGCACCTTTTATAGTAAAAGAGAGAAAACATCAGAAGCACAATTCTACTATGGAAAGCAGAGAAATGATTAAAAGAACTGTTGACTAGAATTGTAGCTAGCATTCAGAAGATTAATACCACTGGGTGGTTAGTGTTAACTTTTGCAGATGATTAATTATAATATGTACATAGGACACAATAAAAAAAATAGCAGGAATGTACTGTGGCTTACATCCAGGCATGTAGTGTTAGATTATGGGATTAGCCAGCTGCCTGAGAGAATACGCATTTAAGGGACAAGATAAATAGAGTGCAACTAGGAACCAACAGCTAGGAAGTATTAATAGGAGTAAGGTCTAAACCCATATAATCAGATGGATAATGATTAGGTTGCGCCTATACACAGTATACAAAAGTATTATGATGAAAAAATATTTCAAACATAGTAAATATTATTAGTAATAAAAGGAGAGAATTTTTTTTTAGTACTTACAATAATAGACCAGACAGGAAACAATTTGTACTTTAAAGAAATAATCAGGGGGGCGGGGCCGGACCGCCGAGCTGGCTGGTCGCATGCGAGACCAGCTCCTGCAGCCTAAAACTTAAATCAGCTATATTTCCACAATTCTGGCACAGAACCTGCCGGCAACGGTGACCCCCGCCGGGTAAAGAGCCCAGGGATCCAGGGTGAGGCTGGCCCAACAGGCCCAACAGGGTGAGGCTGGCCCCGACCTTTTCAAGGCCTACTCCGGAGGTGAGCGGGGCGGACGGCCGCTGCCCTGCCGCTTACTATTCGGGGTTTAGAGTCTGACCCGCGGGGATACTGGCCCCGTTCCCCCCCCCTCTGGACCGGGGGGGTGATCCCGGTCTACACCCTCGAGATCCGATCGCCTATAGGTGTACCAGGCGAAGCAGCAGGACCGTGAAGACCTACGCGCCAAGCAGGGTCACCAAAATGGCGGAGGCCATGCGGGATGGCGCCGAGACCGGAACCCTCACAAGCTACATGTCCACAGCAGCAGTATACAGTGCGGAATGCAAACAACGCGAACTGTGGAACTGCCAGCACCGGCTAGAATTTACAGAGACCTGTCGCAAGCCTGAGCACCTTCACTCTCGACGGGTGAGTCGCACAAAGCCTAAACAGGGGCTCACCCGGGGGCTCCCCCTGCATCACTCCCCCCTTACGCACAAGCAGCAACATGGGGCACTACAACAAACGGATGACCACTCACCCAGACAGCCTCCGCTCTCCTCCCAACAACCCACAGCTACGGCAATGAACAGAGATAGGAGAGGGAGGCAGAGTACTCAGTACTCACCTCACCCATGCGGGGCAACAGGGTGGAGGGGATTGGAGAGGCCAGGGCCTTCTCGGGTGCACACCACATCAGGAGGGAACCTGCTACAGCCGCACAACCCAGTAGTTAGCCAACAGGAGATCTCACTCAGCGGGACCCATGGACACTGGGAAGGGACTCCTGATCCACACTGGGCACGGGGATCGGAGCGGCCCCAGCACTGCCTGAGAGAAATCACGCGACACCCGACCCATTCTTGCTCCCAGCGGTACCCCGAGATGACAAGAGGCCACTTAGCTGCCGATACAAAGAACCTTCTATCGAGCCCACACATACTGAGAGGAAGCACCCAGCCCAGACAAGGCATCGGCTGACAATACAGAGACTCAGACTTAATGCAAGGCAAGGTGCCCACTGTCACCCGCTCTCAATATGCCCCAATTGAACATCCACAATTATTTTACCAGTTGACTCTTAATTTTTCTTCATTATTTTATGGTATTATGTTGGCCTGCACAGGGGATCACAGGGGGGTCTCACTCATTGTTTAAATTGTTTAAATCGTTTGAATACCAACAGTAACTAGACCCAGACACATATGCAAGCAAGTTAAGGCTTTAAGTAATAATTCCCATGTCTGTCGTACCTCACTTAAATCAGGCTCAGTATAACCTTCAGGACACATAACATGCCACCCTCGAGCCAACTTTAGACCAGCGAGCGGTATAGCATTACCCAGACTAGACATACCACCAACACACAGTCACGTACACATTGCCCACCAAGTCAAGCGCACCGAAGTCCGTGTTTGTTACTCTGGGGGCTTATAATCAGCTGTATGAACCTAGCTTGTTTCTCCTCATACCAATATAAAAAATGTGCTTATATCTCAATGCCACCTATGTCAAAACCTGAGTAATTGAGCTTATGCTATGCTGTTGTGGCATCGTACGTTTTTCTGTGATTTCATGCACAATAAAAATAAAGAACTTAAAAACAAATAATAGTCCAAATAGTATAATGGAGGAATGGATAAGAAGTCCAGTTCTATTGGTCGCTGTTGTGGATCTGAGTCGTGGAGATCTCTGGATAACGGTGAGCTAATACAAGCTCAGGTGGAATGAGTATTCAGTGGTGTTGATCCCCCACTGGTGGGGTATAGGAGGTGATGGTCGTCTGTGGGTCCCTCAGAGTGGAGATATTTCAGCAGAGGGAGATAAATAAAACCAAACTAGTGCTCTCTGTGTATATAATACTGTATGTAAAAATCCGCGATGGTATCACTCACCTATACAGGAGCTAGTACAAGCTCAGGTGAATGGGCGTTCAGTGGTATTGTTAGCCCACTGGTGGGATATAGGTGATGATTTTCGTCTGTGTGTCCCGGAAATGGTAGATATTTTGGCAGAGGAAATAAAATTAAAACATAATAGTGCTCTCGGTGTACACAATACTATATATGGTAAAGGTAGGAAATCCTAGGTGGGGATTATACCACCCATTCCCTAAAAGCGAGCAGTAACTCATGCTCACTCAAATGTAAGTAAGCTGCACCACATGGTTTGGGAACCTGTGTGAGGGTCCATCAGGTGGCCCATGCCCTTGGGGCCACACAATGGACATATGTAATGAGGGATCCGGTCATGCGCTGTGGCGCTTTAACAGCGTGACCGGGGCCTTTCCTATCCGCAGGGAAAGCTGGGAGGGAGTGACAGCCTCTCACTTCCTCTCAGCTCACACAGAGCCAGCCATGCGGGAGGAGGGAGCCGCGTGGATGGGGCTGGACCAGGAAAGCAGGCCCCAACTCCCACCAGTCACAGCCAGCAGAAGGTAAGAAACTGCAGGGTGGCTTAATTTTTTAATGTTTGTATGTGTATAATGTGTGTGTGTATATCTGTGTGTAGTGTGTGTATCTGTGTGTATGTTTGTATGTGAGTATCTGTGTGTATGTGTGTAATGTGTGCATAATGTGTGTATCTGTGTGTGTATCTTGTATGTGTAGTGTGTATATCTGTTTATATGTGTGTAGTGTGTATTTCTGTTTGTGTGTGTGTCTAGTGTATGTGTATATGTGTGTAGTGTATATATCTGTATGTGTGTAATTTGTGTAGTGTGTGTATCTGTCAGTGTCTGTATGTGTATGTGTGTCAGTGTGTATGTCTGTGTATATGCAGGTGTATCAGTGTGTGTACATCTGTATGTATGTCAATATCTGCATGTGTGTCAGTGTTTGCTACATATACTGACACACATGCAGATGCACAGACACACATACAGTTGCAGACACACTGATACATGTGCAGATATACAGACGCATAGATACAAACACTGCCACACATGTAGATACATAGGCAAACAGATACAATCACTGACACACATGCATATACACAGACACAGTGTATAGGTAAGTGTACTGGAACTCACACAAACACACAGTTCATCCCCAGTACACACACAGACACACACTTCATCCACAACAAACACACAGACACATATCATCCCCAGCACACAGTTAGACCCACACTTCATTGCCAGTACGCACACAGATACATGTTTTATCCCCATCAGCAGAAACACACAGAGACACATCCATTGCAGAAATGTGTGTGTGAAAAAAGAGGAATTTCAGGGTACTCTGCATAAAGAATGCATATAGAGAGGTAGGTAGAAAAGAAGTTGCCACCAGGCACAGGTCTAATTGGACGCCCTGTTGGTGTACTTGCCGTTAGGTCTGGTAGAAGCAAGTGCTATGGGAGGACAGGGAGCTAGTGGACTGCACCTCCAGCAGGTGCATACAATGTGCATGACTCCTGGGAGTTATTTCAGTTTGTTTCCATGGCTATTTTTTAATTCTTCATCCCATGGCTGCTGGAAGAAGCACTATACTTGATCTACACCCATTGGGAAAGTAGACCTGATAATAAGCCCATCAGAGCACCAGAGATCAATCAGCTTGCCCCCATTACTGGCCCAAAGTAAACGAGAGGGAAGGATGAAAACCTTATTTTTATTTAAAATAATTATATATTTTTGTATGATTTAGCCCCTACCACACCTAACCCCACAATACAGCTTGTATTTACTTCTTATGAGCTACAGACTCTATCCCCCACAAATACAAACACACTACATCTCCAAACCCCCACAAACACACACACAACTTCTATCATGTCTACACTACATGCCCTATTGTCCACCAGAACAATACAACCCGTATAATGCCCCACACTGCAGCTCCTACCCCCAAACAACCCTCAATCACCTGACATGTACACACACTATAGCCTCTATTTCCCCACACGCATATTTAAAAAATCCCTATCCACAAAAACACAGAACACAGTCCCTATCGCCACACACAATACACCACAAACAGTGCACAACACCCGCTCCCACAAAGATCAATGCCACAACATCCCCCATCCCACAGTCAGTGTGTATCAGTGTGGGTGTGTATTTGTGTGTGTTTCAGTGTGTATGCCCGGGGAAACGTATGTGCATACATCCCAGTAATCAAACGCCAACTCTACATATAAAAACATTTAAACAGAAACGCTAAACACTAAACACAAGTACAACACTGCTTTAAAATATCAACTGTATAGACAAACATACAGCTTCATTAAAATGCCAAAACTACACACAAATACATACAGTCAAACACACAAAACATGTTTACATTTGTCACCAGTTATGTTAGTGTTTATTCATAACTAATGTAAAGTTTTTTTTTATTAACAATTACAATAGGGTATGTAATTAATTCATAACTTTGCATGCGGCCCTCTGATAAATCTTGTTTTTTTTAGATTACCTAAGGATGGATAGCCCTGAAATAGTCATAGTAAAATAGTTCATCAAGTTCATCAAATATTTTTCTGTCCTTGGCATGTTAATCCTTAATTAGTTATTGTAAATAAAGAATCATTAAAAAGACAGATGCCTATTTAGAAATCGAAATGCTGCCTGTCCTCATTATTTAATAATTAAAATGTAAATTCACATTCTATTAGCCCAAAAAGTGATTTTAAACTTTTTGGGCAGGGACCCAACTCATCTGAAAAGCATGGCATTAACACAGAGACCTATTCTTTAATTGTTATATAATATATAATTAAATTAATTCTGCAAAACTCCTTCATTAGACTCTTGGTGTCAAAGGATTCTCTGTTACACCAATGAAAAGGTGTAATCTATATATTGTGGGCTGTGTTGATTAGAACCAAACCAATATCATGTTCATGTTTTAACCAATGTAAACCAAATAAAATGCCATAAAGATCCAATTTTTGTTAGTGAGAGCATGGTGGTGTGGCTACTTCTGCAAGTTACCAGGCAAGAGTCTGCAACCCAGAACCCAGTCCCTATCTGCCCTTATGGGCCAATTAGAAATTGCTACGTAATTATTTGATCAAAATTGGAGATTATCTTTGTAAATGCCGTCTGTAGCTAGAAATTGTTTTAGCTTGTTTGATAAATAGAAATAATCTTTCTGATGGTTGAATTTTCTATAAATATATTTAACCGTTATTAAAATAAATCCCAGATATACACCCATATAAAATGTGCTGTACTGGGTAAGATGGGTAACAGGACCATTAAAGACTTTTGTTATCTTCAGATGGGGCAGCGGTTAGCTAAGGATGGGCAGGAGTTTATGGGGTGCAGTACACATAGGTGCCTTACCTTTAAAGGCAGATTAGTACAACTGTGGGTTTTCGATACAGTTGCCCACCCAACAAACATTTTTATGTGTGTAGCATGTTAAACGAATATATATCACTTTTTTAATTGTACGGCCTGTCAACGTTTTAAAATAATTTTACTATGTGAATATATTTGCTCAGGTATTCATTTTAGTACAACGTATGTTGATTAATACATTACCATTAGTGATAAATGCAAAAAAAAAAATGAAAACCAACAAGTAGAATATGTTTTGTTGTTTTCCACATGCCTTTTCAAAATTTCCCATCATGCTCAGGTAGTCTAAAAAAAATATGGTTCAGATATTTGCAGTGCTAGGCTAGTAAACTTTTAGTTTTGTTGCTCAGTAAATACCTTGCGGTGCCAGGCCACCGGATGGCAATCTCATGCCAGGAATAAACAGAGTAGGAGCACAAAAGATTAGTATGCCCCAGGCACTCCAAACCTGTGGGCTAACTGGTTTTGCTTTAATCTCTTTGTGACGGAAACACAGATCAAAAGGTTAATGTTTGCAGTCTGTTAAATGCCCATTTTTTACTTTAACTTAATATGTTTTGCAAATAAATTAATAATATGGCTGTATTAAAAAAAAAAAAACATATTAAATAAGCAAAGGGTTAACAACAGTTAACTATAACAGTTTTTATTTTATACATTTGCATTAGAGCTTCCTGCTTATAATACATAGCAGTGTCAACCTGAATGGTTAATCCAGTCCTGGGTAAAGACTTCAGGTTTGTTTAGTGATTGCGGTTGCTTTGTTATTGTCCCATCTTAGCCTTTATTATAAAATGATTCACTGAGTTCTTAACTGCTTCTCTGTTTAGTCTGATAGTTCCCTCGACAACTTAGTGACACAAGGGAAAGGTGTGCTCATGAACTCAAGGTACTACCGTGTTGTTGGTAACCAGCAACAGAGAGCAGTCAGCCTCTTACACAGGTAGGCACTGATGTTTCAGATTTTTTAAGTAATTTATTTGAATTCAGTTGATATAATGATTTTAAGAAATGGTCAGACAGCCAAGAAACCCAGGGGTATTCAGTAACACCAGGAATAGACCAGAGAATTGGTAAGTATAGGCTAAAATTTACCTTGAATTAATATTTTTGGGTAAACTTTTAAAATATTTTTTTTCTAAATATTTAAATATCCAAAATATATCATATATAAAAAAATTATGTCAGAAAATATCAAAATTTAAAAAAAAATCATATTGTTCTAATATTATCTAATTTAATTTTTTTTTATAAAAAAAATATTTAATAATTTAAGAAATTGTATCCAAAAATATTAAATCGAGGCCATAGCCGAGCTGGAAAAATATCTGAGTTGGAACATTTTTCCAATTACCCTTTTTTGGCCTAACATTTGCAATTTCCTCCGATTTTCCACAATTAGCGTTCTCATCTTAGATCATCTTTGTAGAATTATTAGTTTTAATGCTTTACTTTAGTTTTAACATTAAGCACCAGGTGTTGTATTTGTTTAAGCAGTGTATCTTGTTTGTCAGTTATTTATTGCTTTATAAGATGGTAAAGTGCTGCACATTGGCTTATCTCACTCTAAAGACACACAGAAATGCGTTTTAAATTGATATCTTATGCAAGTGATATAGTGTCTTCAGGGCTGCCATCAGAAATTTTGAGGCCCCTCACAAAGCACAAGGTCTGGGCCCGCCCCCACCCTCCCGGGCCCGCCCACGCCCTACCTAGTCCGCTGACAATGATGCGGGACTGAATGTGGTGTGTATAGTGGAAGTGAATTAGAATGTGTGTAATGGATGTAGTGTTTGTGTGTATTAGATACTGTTTGTGCAGTGAATGCAGAGTGTGTGTTTGTGTAGCTGATGCAGTGAGTATAGTGAACGCAGAGTGTGTTTGAGTAGTGGATGTAGTGTGTGTACAGTGATGTAGTGTTTGTGTGTACTAGATGAAATGTGTTTAGTGGATGCAGTGTCTGTAGTGGATGTAGTGTGTGTATTAGACGCAGTGTCTGTGTATAGTGAATGCAGAGTGTTTCAATTTGTGGTGGATGTAGTGTGTGTACTGTGAATACAGGATGTTTGTGTAGTGGATGCTGTGTGTACAGTTGATGCAGAGTGTATGTTAGTGTAGTGAATGCAGAGTGTGTGCATAGTTTAGTGAATGCAGAGTGTGTGTTAGTGTGTAATAAATGCAGAGTGTGTGTTAAGGTGTAGTGAATGCAGAGTGTGTCAGTGTAATGAATGTAGTGTGTGTGTAAATTTGTAGTGAATGCAGAGTGTGTGTTAATATGTAGTGAATGCAGAGTGTGTCAGTGTAATGAATGTAGTGTGTGTGTAAATTTGTAGTGAATGCAGAGTGTGTGTTAAGGTGTAGTGAATGCAGAGAGTGTCAGTGTAATGAATGTAGTGTGTGTGTAAATTTGTAGTGAATGCAGAGTGTGTGTTAATATGTAGTGAATGCAGAGTGTGTCAGTGTAATGAATGTAGTGTGTGTGTGTAAATTTGTAGTGAATGCAGAGTGTGTGTTAATGTGTAGTGAATGCAGAGAGTGTGTTAATGTGTAGTGAATGCAGAGAGTGTGTTAGTGTAGTGAATGCAGAAAGTGTGTTAGTGTAGTGAATGCAGAGAGTGTGTTAATGTGTAGTGAATGCAGAGAGTGTGTTAGTGTGTAGCGGATGCAAAGTGTGTTAGTGTAGTGAATGCAGAGTGTTAATGTGTAGTGAATGCAGAGAGTGTGTTAGTGTGTAGCGGATGCAGAGTGTGTGTTAGTGTAGTGGTTGCAGTGAGTGTGTTAGTGTGTAGTGTATGCAGAGTGCATGTTGTATTAGTGAATGCAGTGTGTGTATTGTATTAGTGTATTCGTGTATGCACTGTGTGTGTTAGTGTATGCAGTGTGTGTGTGTTGTATTAGTGTATGCAGTGTGTGTGTTGTGTTAGTGTATGCAGTTTGTATGTTGTGTTAGTGTATGCAGTGTGTGTGTTAGTGTGTGCAGTGTGTGTTGTATTAGTGTATGCAGTGTATGTTGTGTCAGTGTATGCAGAGTGTGTGTTGTGTTAGTGTATGCAGTGTGTGTTGTGTTAGTGTATGCAGAGTGTGTGTTGTGTTAGTGTATGCAGTATGTGTTGTGTTAGTGTATGCAGTGTGTGTTGTGTCAGTGTATGCAGAGTTTGTGTGTTGTGTCAGTGTATGCAGAGTGTGTGTTGTGTTAGTGTATGCAGACTGTGTGTTGTGTTAGTGTATGCAGTGTGTGTTGTGTTGGTGTATGCAGAGTGTGTTGTGTCAGTGTATGCAGAGTGTGTGTTGTGTCAGTGTATGCAAAGTGTGTGTTGTGTCAGTGTATGCAGAGTGTGTGTTGTGTTAGTGTATGCAGTGTGTGTGTTGTGTCAGTGTATGCAGTGTGTGTGTTGTGTCAGTGTATGTAGTGTGTGTGTTGTGTTAGTATATGTAGTGTGTGTGTGTTGTGTCAGTGTATGTAGTGTGTGTGTTGTGTTAGTGCATGTAGTGTGTGTTTGTGTGTGTGTGTTGTGTCAGTGTATGTAGTGTGTGTGTTGTGCCAGTGTATGCAGTGTGTGTGTGTTGTGTTAGTGTATGTAGTGTGTGTGTGTGTGTTGTGTTAGTGTAGTGTGTGTGTGTGTGTGTGTGTTGTGTCAGTGTATGCAGTGTGTGTGTTGTGTCAGTGTATGTAGTGTGTGTGTGTGTTGTGTTAGTGTAGTGTGTGTGTGTGTGTGTGTGTGTGTGTGTGTTGTGTCAGTGTATGCAGTGTGTGTGTTGTGTCAGTGTATGTAGTGTGTGTGTGTTGTGCCAGTGTATGCAGTGTGTGTATTGTGTCAGTGTATGTAGTGTGTGTGTGTTGTGTCAGTGTATGTAGTGTGTGTGTGTTGTGTCAGTGTGTGTGTTGTGTCAGTGTATGTAGTGTGTGTGTGTTGTGTTAGTGTATGTAGTGTGTGTGTGTTGTGTTAGTGTATATAGTGTGTGTGTGTGTGTGTGTTGTGTCAGTGTATGCAGTGTGTGTGTTGTGTCAGTGTATGTAGTGTGTGTGTGTTGTGTCAGTGTATGCAGTGTGTGTGTTGTGTCAGTGTATGTAGTGTGTGTGTGTGTGTTGTGTCAGTGTATGCAGTGTGTGTGTTGTGTCAGTGTATGTAGTGTGTGTGTGTTGTGTCAGTGTATGTAGTGTGTGTGTGTAAATGTGCAATCTGGGGTGAGGGGGAGGGGGGGGCATTTTAACATAATTTTTTTTTAATTAAATTTAATTAAATTGTTTCTCCCTCCTCCCTGCGTACCTGTGTCTAGCGAGGGGGGAGATTCCATCCCTGGTGGTCCGGTGGCATGGTGGGGCCCCCCGGGTTCCCTGTTACCGCAGAGGGGGCCCAGGCAGCACACTGCCTCTTCTCTTCACTCCTCCAATAACTTTTGCGAGACCCGCGGAGCGTTGCCATGGCAACCGGGTCTCGCAAGAGTTATTAGCAGAGACGAGAAGTGTGCTGCCTGGGCCCCCTCTGCGGTAACAGGGAAGCAGGGGGGCCCGCGGCTGCACACATAGATAGCGATATTCGCTATCTATGTGTGCAGGGAGGGAAAGTGGGGCCCTTTCCTAGTTACTTTAACCTCCACTGGCAATTTTACTGTTCCGGTACTCCAAGAAATCCTAGGTGGGGATTATACCACCAACGCCTATTCATAGAGCAGTACCGCTGCTCTGTCTTTGTGAGTATTATTTTATCTTCTATTTTACTCTCTTAACCTATCACAATTGAGAGCACTATTGTTGCTTTTTATCCTTCTATCTTGGAGCCTTGGATCACCAGATCACCAGACCGCTACATATCCCATAAGCGGGGATTATACCACTGTACGCTATCCACACCAGAGCTGGCCATAGCTCCCTCAAATGTGAGTTCTTTATCTTTCTCTACCTATTGCACATTGAACCACATCAAAATTGAGAGCACTATTGTTGCTTTCTACTTTCTTTTCCGAGTTTTGGACTACCAGACGGTGCTGATGGAGACCCCCTCCCTACATATCCCATAAGCGGGGATTATACCGCTATACACAATCCACACCAGAGCTGCCCATAGCTCTCCTGAATGTGAGTTCTCTACTTTTGTTACTTATTGCACCCTGAACTTTACATACTATACCTTTGGTCGCCTCTACCTCTCTTGTATTTGCATATACGGAACGGTCAACACCAGACACACCCACCTCCACAAAGAAACTCTATCAAGTATCCCAGACCATCTACTGGTACCCTAGCAATATTTTACTGGACTATCTACCCCCATTTGACGCAGCCCTTTCATATCTTTCTCTCCATCTGTATTTATCCACTGAAGGACTTGAGGGGTTTTCCTTCATTTGTGTTGCTGCCCACCCCGACTAATTTTGTGATTACTAGCGCTGAATTCTTTTTGTGTTTATCTATATTTTGCCTTGTGACTGGTTTAAGGTCCAGTCACCATAACCACTCCAGCTTGCCCCTCGCCATTATGAGGAGTCAAAAAGTTTTTAAACAGTTTGACTTTTTATATATAGTTTTATAAAAACTAGGCAGGACCCTACATCTCTTCTGGAGAATGTGATATCAACCCTGAAATAAAAAAAACACAGACATAGGGAGACTAAAAGTGCAGTATGTTTATGTGAGTGGTATGAAGCAACAATCAGCAATGTAAAAAGAATGCTCACCTTATTCCGAGCCTTGGAAATTACCTGGCTTTGATATGTGTAGACCTTAGTGTCTGTATAGGTGACACTACCTTCAGTAAGCAATCTTGGATCGCTGAGCCTTATGAGAGATCGTCCAGACTAGATGCCTTCAGAATTTACAAATTAAAAGATATTAACAATAACAATGAAATAAAACAATATGCAGCAGCAATAAAAGTCTGAATGGATCCGCTCCTGTGCCAAGACGCGTTTCACTAAAGTGCTTCTTTAATTGGACTGATTCTTCAATCGGACACTTCTTATATTGTCTACTAAGGTCTATATACGTCAGAGCCAGGTATTTTCCAAGGCTATGAACAAGGTGAGCATTTCTTTTATCTGGCTGTTTGTCGCTTCATACCACTCACAGAGGCACACTGTGTTTTTTATTTGAGGATTGATATCCCCATTCTCCAGTAGAGAGGTGGGGTGCTGCCTAGAAAAGCACAACTATATAGGATTTGAGCCCATCATTAGTAGGCACAGTAACAAGTGATTGGGCTGCCTGATAATTATCTGAATTCACTACTCATCATTAAGTGCTGAACTACTATATGTTTATGTTTATTTTCTTTTTTCACATATATTCTGAGACTTACTCGTTTCTGTTAAATACAATATATATAGGGCAGGCATTGTCAGCGCTCCACTATGTGCATTTTGGATGTTTCACCAAAATAGGTTTGTAATTCTTTTGGTTAGTTTTGGTGTAGGAAAAGGAGGATAACCTACACAAGTATTTTTGAGCTGCTGTTTCACAATTTTTTTATAGGCGCTTGGTTTGCACACTTATTGTTTTTCCCATTTGGGATCACTTTTGTATTATTGAGTTTGACTTCTTGAATGGAGTCCTTTAGGAACCACTCTTCACCTCCCCCTCCATCTCTCCAGATCCAGAAGTTTCTTCTGAGGATCACCTGATGCCCTTAGCCAATGATATGGCTGAGAAAGGATAATGAAAAGAAGAGACATTCTGTTGTGGGTGAAGAATACCTTTTGGTTGTTTACATCTAGATTTTGTTAAAAATGTTCTGGTCATTATATTTTGGGTGGTTGCACTCGTTACGCTGTTTATTCAATAACTAATTTGGAACTCTAGATATAACTTTGCAGATAAAACAACTAGAAAATTGCCGAAGGATATAACTGTAAGATTTTTTTAATCAGTGTTGGTGGAATTAGATTGCAAAGTCCATAACTATAAATCAATAGAAATACATTGAAAATATACATTATTTAAGTCTGGTTGTCAAAATAATACTTGAGAGTTATGTTATTTGAAATCCCCTTCTCATATAACAAAGGGAATTCTATAATATACCTGTGTAACAACTTCACAGGTGAAGTACAGCTGATGAGTAAGTGGGAAAGGTAACTTGTCTAAATTAGCAGACAGAGGCACAGTCAGGTTACAAGTTCGGTATCCAAGGAGTGGAGAGATCAGCAGCAATGGAGTAACAAGCAGGGGTCTGGTTCACGGTTAATCCACAGAAGGGAACTCATACATCAACTTTGTATGACAATGACACAAAATATCTAAGCGATACAAAATTGCTCCGGTGTCCCTTTTAACACAGCTGTAAGCAACATCATTGTGTGGAGGCAGAGTTCCTTTGGCAATCACGGTCGGACACTTTAGAGATTTCCAGGGAATTGGAGTTTCAGTACATTCTGAGACCCACTTTTTTATACCTTTGGATGTTGAATTGTTTTCTTGTTTTAATAAAATACTTTGTAAAATGTATTGCACAGCAGTATGCCCCATGCTTTACCCTTGCAATCCTTGGCCACTAGAGGAAGGGGTAAGGCACACTAATGTATGCAGGAGATGTTTCTGTGGACTGGATGAGAATTATGTGAAACACCATCTGCCATTTCCTGAAGTCAGTTTACCATAATCCTAACTAGCCCCTAATCCAAGCAGTGCATGCTCAAATTTGTTGTCCATAAAGATTGGTTATCTGATCTCTTAGAAACCAAGCTACAAATGGCTACAAAAAGTAGGCTTATGCGGTGGGTAGGGAAATTTAGGTTTAATGAGAGGGTTAAAACAGTTTTAGGATTAAAAGGATTACTTTAGCCTAACATCAAATGTAATTCTTACTCTAACCTTAAAGTAACACTGCAAAGCAATCTATAGTGGTAATGGGGATTGGGGTGTTCCTTTTTAGCAGCTCTCATGAGTATTTTATCAAGAAATAATCTTGATGAATTACACATGCTGACTTTCCTTTGACATTTCTAGCATTATCTAAATATGTTATAAGACGTCCAGAATCCTGCTGTAGTGCAACTAACTTTAGAACTTCAGTACTGTATAATCTAACCAAGCAGCCTCTACAGCCGGTAAGTTGG
The DNA here is from genome assembly GCF_036172605.1 of Pelobates fuscus. Lineage (NCBI taxonomy): Eukaryota > Metazoa > Chordata > Amphibia > Anura > Pelobatidae > Pelobates > Pelobates fuscus. The sequence goes on along the minus strand of NW_026961962.1, from coordinate 20,151 downwards.
TGGGTTACCAAAACGTCAGCAAACAGAATCACATTTAGCAGAACACTGGACAGACAAGGTTTGTCAAGGTTTCATATATCCTGATAACTTTCAACATCAGTGTCGAGCGGCAGACTACCCCAGAGAGAGAATGGGTGGGATACTTGAAAGGGAGTACTTTGGAAGTGTTTTAACATGGCTCTGTGCCTTCAGTTTGCTGATGTGCAACCATTGTGCCACAAACCCAGGATGGCTGGCAAGAAAAAACAAACTGGAGCTGTTGCAGAACCTCTGGCTATTGGAAACTGCTAGGCATTACTCTGTATCTTTTGATCTCTACACAGACACTCACAACATTTGTTTTTTCTTCTTTGTAGTAACTGCAAACTCTGTGAGGAAAGACACATTGTCACTTACTGGCCTGAGTGACGGAAGCACCAGCCATGGGGTTCCACCCCTCAGAGTCTCTTTTGAAGCTGTGTATAGCACTCCTGTGCATCATGCAGGCTAACGGACAAGGTAAGACCTACATACAGCATCTGACAGACAGGATCCTATAGGATAAGAATACCATATACACATTTTGTGTTATATCTCGATACACATTACTTCTTCATGTTGGTGGGCAGCACATGAACAGTGTTGTCCTACACTATGTAGAATGCTGCAGGAATCCCATTGACAGATACTTGATTTCTGACTGGAAATATTTCACCTATGCACAGGGCCAGTTAAGTAGCACATTGGGCCTGGTGCTGACAATTATGATGGGACTAATTACAGAATTGTATCGACAGAAACCACTAACACAGTCCTACCTCCCAAGCGTCATGTATCTGGTGGAGGTGGTACTGGAGGGATGCTCACAGGATGCTGCTATAAGAAAACACATACTTTATGCAAATCTCTAGCTTTCATCTCGCTAGCAAATCTATAATCACCAACAACAGCGTCCGGTGAAGCAGCATGTTGGTGGAAGAAGTAAAAGGGTGGGTCACTGATATGAATCACTCAAAGGGGAAAACATGCCAGGAAGAATTGAAAGGTCAGCCTGGCGTGAATGCATGTCAGGCTGTCCACCAATAATGCAGTATGGCCAACTAAGGGCATACTATGCAGACAGTGCCCTGAGCTTGGTGCAAATGCGTCTAATGCTGCGCGTGATCTACATTTTCAGGGGACTGCCCCTAGCACTCACTGGTGCACTCCTTTCATGACCTTCTTACTAGCATGCAGAAGTCCCAGGTATGCAGCCTGGGACAGAAAAAGATGGATGTAGTCAGGGCTGGCCCAAGGCATTGTGCTGCCTGGATCAAAGGGTGAAATGCTTCCTCCCCTCCCCCCCCCCCCCATCCCCAACAAAACCACACAAAGCAAAAAACGCCCACATCCATTATGTTATGCAGTGTGTGTAGTGAATGCGTTGTGTGTCTGTATAGTGGATGCAGCTTGTGTGTATTTTGTAATGGATGCAGTGTGTGGAAAGCAGATGCAGAGCGTGTGTGTGTGTGTGTATAGTGGATGCAGTGTGTGTGTATAGTGGATGCAATGTGTGTGTGTGTGTGTGTGTAGTGGATGCAATGTGTGTGTGTATCTGGATGCAGTGTATGTGTGTATAGTGGATGCAATGTGTGTGTGTATAGTGGATGCAGTCTGGGTGTATAGTGGATGCAGTCTGTGTGTTTGTGTCTAGTGGATGCAGGAGGGAGGGGTGACACAGTGAGGGAGGGGGTGACAGGTGGCAGAGTGACTGAGAGGGTGACAGAGTGGGTGACAGGTGGCAGAGTGACTGAGGGAGGGAGGTATGACAAGTGACAGAGTGACGGAGGGAATGGGTGGCAGAGTGAGGGAGGGAGAGACAGGTGGCAGAGTGACGGAGGGAGGGAGTGAAACAGGTGACAGAGTGGGTGACAGGTGGCAGAGTGACTGAGGGAGGGAAGGGGTGGCAGAGTGATGGAGGGGGTGGCAGAGTGAGGGAGGGGGTGGCAGGTGGTAGAGTGACACATTAAGGGAGGGGTGACACAGTAAGGGAGGGGATGGCAGACTGACTGAGGGAGGGAGGGGGTGACACAGTAAGGGAAGAGGTGGCAGAGTGGTAACTCGCAGCAACGCTCTGATTGGCCAGAGATCGCGAGATACAGCACAGTCTGCAGCTCACACCCGGCAGAGCTGCAGACTGTGCTGGTTCTCTGCCTCTCAGGGCAGACTGGAAGGGCCCCACACCCGGCGGCATTCCGGGCAAGCCCCTTCTGGTGTCGGGTCCTCGGTGAGGGACCGAGGACCTGACACAGTCTGCCTGCCCTATGGCGAGTTAGGCGGCCGCCTAATTAGAGAGCCGATGGCCCGCCACTGACAGCGGCGGCAAAATTCTGCCCCTGTCAGAGTGCCTGCTGGAGCTGTAGCTCCACCTCAGGCTATGGACGGGCCGGCCCTGGATGTAGTGAATGTAAGAGAAAGGGGACATGCCACAGTGTTAGAACAAGAGCATCTGCACAGTGTGCAAAGTTAGCTTTAACTTAAAGTTCTGTATTCTGTATTCTGTAATTCAAATCTGTATTCCTAAGACTATAGTGCCCTCAGGTCCGTACCTCTCTTAGGGCCTGCCCCCTCCCCCATCGCACATGAAGGGTTAAAAATAAAAAACATACCTGATTCCAGTGCCTATATATAGGGGGGCCTAATGCACATGCACAGTAAGCGCCTCGAGTGCATTAGGCCCTCCCCATAGGAAAGTATTACTCACTGTGCAACTCACTGGCATCCTCTAACCCTGGTACAGGAATAAAATTCATTTAATTTGTTTGCAATGTTATTTATTAACCCCTTAACGCCGTTACGACGTACCATGCCGTCCCGCATTAAATGGGCTTTAAAGCCGTTGCGGCAGCATGGTACGTCGTAACGGCTTTTAGCCCCAGGAGCAGAGGTGTACTCACCTCCGCCGCGATCCTCTCCGGCAAATGAGGCCCCCGGGGGCCATGTGATCGCTCTCAAAGAGCGATCACATGGCCCCCTATAGATGGCTATGGATCTGCCAGCAGGGGGACTGTTTGAAATATCAGACAATCCCCCTGCTGGTGGGAAAGTAAAAATAAATAAATAAAACATGTGTAAAAATGAATTAAATATATTTATATATATATATATATATAATATATATATATACATATTATATATATGTAACGTCATACAAAGTGTATTTTAATATTAATATAAGTATATATATTAATATTAAAATACACTTAGAATGACGTTACATATATATAATATGTATATATATTATATATATAATGTACATATATATATATTATATATAAATACGTATAATTAAAATAATAAATAAAATAAATAAATAAAATATTGAAACAAAATGTAATATAAATTATATATGCATATGTAATTTCATTCTAACTGTATTTTGTTATTAATATATATATCGGTAACAAAATACACTTAGAATGACATTCTATATATATCTATCTATATATAAAATACAAATAACCGCAAATATATATATATAGATAAATACATATAATTATATAAAAGATTACATTAGTATACACGTAGAATTTAAATACCTATAAATGCATATATATTAAAATTCTACGTGTATATTTAAATAATCTTTTAACGTAATTATGTGATTTGATTAATTAAAATTTGATTGACATGCCTGACAACACAGGGAGAAAGTGCTGAGAATGTAATTCGCAAGCACTATATTTGACCCTGTAACTCTCCAAGACACCATAAAACCTGGGGGGTACTGTTTTACTCGGGAGACTTCGCTGAACTCAAATATTAGTGTTTCAAACTGGTAAATTGTATTACAACGATGATATTTTATGTAAAAGTTACGTTTTTCGTATTTTTTACAAGCGAACGGCACTTTTATGGTCTATATTATTGTTGTAATATGTTTTACTGTTTTAAAACACTAATATTTGTGTCTAGTGAAGTCTCCCGAGAATAACAGTACCCCCCCATGTAAAGGTTTTATGGTGTTTTGGAAAGTTAGAGAGTCACATATAAGGCTTGCATTTCATTTTTTTGACATTGAAATTTGCCAGATTGGTTATGTTGCCTTTGAGAGCGTATGGTAGCCCAGGAATGAGAATTACCCCTATGATGGCATACCATTTGCAAAAGTAGACAACCCGAGGTATTGCAAGTGGGGTATGCCCAGTCTTTCTTAGTAGACACTTAGTCACAAACACTGGCCAAATATTCGTTTTTTGCTTTTTTCACGCAAAAACAAATATGAACGCTAACTTTGGCCAGTGTTTGTGACTAGCCACTTAGTCACAAACACTGGCCAAATATTCATTTTTTGCTTTTTTCACACAAAAACAAATATGAACGCTAACTTTGGCCAGTGTTTGTGACTAAGTGGCTACTAAAAAAGACTAAACATACCCCACTTTCAATACCTTGGCTTGTCTACTTTTTTTAAATGCTATGCCATTATGGGGGTAATTCTCATTCCTGGGCTACCACACCGTCTCAAAGGTAACATTACTAATCTGGAAAATTTCAATTTAAAAATGGAATGTTCTATATTTGACCCTGTAACTTTCCAAAACAACATAGAACCTGTTAATGGGGGGTACTGTTGTACTCGTGAGACATCGCTGATTACAAATATGTGCATTTTTTTGCAGTAAAACCTAACAGTATTATGACATTCACAGTTAAAATGTCAGACGGAAATGCAAATTTTTTAAAAAATCTTATTTTCTCACATTTTTTTAAATTTTATTCATAATAAATTATGTTCCATATATGAATAGTTAATGATAGATTAAAGTCCTGTTTCTCCTGAACAAAATGATATATAATAAGTGTGGGTGCATATAATTTGAAAGAGGGGAACTACAGGTGAACAGACATATAGCGTAAATTCTAGTTTTTGTTTACGTTTTGTTTTGATCAGAACGTGCACTATTGACTCCGTCCTGAAGGGGTTAAACAGGGAAGAGACAACAGAATTATAAATTTTATATCAGAATAGCCTAGAAGACAGCTGATTTAGTTTCTATTTCCAATTCAGTAATGTGGGTAATACTTCACAAATTCCAATTTAGTGAATAAGTCTAATGCATGTATTGCAGAATTGCAGTAGTGTTGTAGTATGGATCTTTATAAGCCAATGGGAATAAACTTGGTGCTAAAGTAAAGTGACACTTTGACTTTAATCAAGTACAGCAACCAGCAATGTTTGGCGTTCTAGATAAATATATTTAAAACACAGTGTAAAAAAAAAAAAGAAACAAAAGAGTGCAAGCACAAAATATACAAATATACAGAGAATGCCTACAATGAGGGGAAATAGTAGTTGATCCCCTGCTGATTTTGAATGTTTGCCCACTGACAAAGAAATTATCAGTCTACAATTTTAATGGTAGGTGTATTTTAACAGTGAGAGAGAATAACAAAAAATCCAGAAAAACACGTCAAGAAAGTTATAAATTGATTTGCATGTCAATGAGTGAAATAAGTATTTGATCCCCTATCAATCAGCAAGATTTCTGCCTCCCAGGTGTCTTTTATAGAGGTAACGAGCTGAGATTAGGAGCAATCTCTTAAAGGGAGTGCTCCTAATCTCAGCTCGTTACTTGTATAAAAGACACCAGTCCACAGAAGCAATCAATCAGATTCCAAACTCTCCACCATGGCCAAGACCAAAGAGCTATCCAAGGATGTCATGGACAAGATTTTAGACCTACACAAGGCTACATAAGGCTAGGATGGGCTACAAGACCATCGCCAAGCAGCTTGGTGAGAAAGTGAAAACAGTTGGTGCGATTAATTGCAAATGGAAGAAACACAAAATAACTGTCAGTCTCCCTCGGTCTGGTGCTCCATGCAAGATCTTACCCTGGAGTTTCAATGATCATTAGAGCGGTGAGGAATCAGCCCAGAACTACAATGGAGGATCTTGTTAATGATCTCAAGGCAGCTAGGACCATAGGCACCAAGAAAACAATTGGTAGCACACTACGCCGTGAAGGACTAAAATCCTGTAGCACCCACAAGGTCCAGCTGCTCAAGAAAGCACATATGCAGGCCCGTCTGAAGTTTGTCAATGTACATCTGAATGATTCAGAGGAGAACTGGGTAAAAGTGTTGTGGTCAGAAGAGACCAAAATTGAGCCTATGACCCCAAGTACACCATCCCCACCCAGGGCCGGATTAACATAGGGGCTGATGGAGCTGCAGCTCCAGGCCCAGGCCCATGGAATAGGCCCATTTAAAAAAAAAAAAAAAAAGATTTTTATTTTTTTTATTTTTTTTTACACACTACTCTTAGGTTTGCCACCTGACTGGTATTTTACTGGCACAGCCGGTATTTGAGGCTGCCTGGCCGTGCCAGTATTGCAGTAATACCGGCAATACAAATGCAGGTATTTTTCTCAATATAAACAGAGATTATTCTGCAATACCAGCACCGGCCAGTAGGGGTCACTGTGTGTGGAGAGAGGCAGTAATAGGAAGTTACAGCATATCGCTCCCTGCCTCTCTCTATTACTCACTAATCTGTGGGGGAGCAGCTACACAGCACAGAGAATCCAGACAGCAGATCTACAGCTCAGGTAAGTGAGGGATGGGGGGAAAGGCAGCAGGGAGACATGGGGACACTGAGGCACTAGGGGACACATGGGGACACTGGATGACACGTGGGGACACAGATACCACGAGACCTGGGGACACAGACACTTGGGGACACTGGAAAACATGGGGACACTGAGACACTAGGGGACACTGTGAGACATGGGGACTTGGGAGACACTGAGACATTGGGAAATGGAGAAACTAGGGACACAGTGCTGTGTCCCCATGTTCCCAGTGTCCCCATGTCCCCCAGCCTGTGTCCCTAGTGTCTCAGTGTCCCCATGGCTCCCAGTGTCCCCAAGTGTCTCAGTGTCCCCGGGTCTCTCAGTGTACCCATGTCTTACTGTGTCTCCCAGTGTCTGTGTCCCCATGTCTCAGTGTCCCTAGTGACTCAGTGTCCCCATGTCTCCCAGTGTCCCCAAGTGTCTCAGTGAACCTGGGTCTCTCAGTGTACCCATGTCTTACTGTGTCCCCTAGTATCCTAGTGACATGGGGACACACTGAGACATGGGAACACTGGGAGACTGGGGGACTGGGCGACGTAAGGACACTGACACTGTGATACATAGGGACACTGAGAGACTGTGTGACTTGCGAGACTGAGACACTGGGAGACAGGGAGACACTGGGAGCAATCCATCTATACAGCAGAATCAAACTGTAAGTAGTGTGTTGGTGATTTTACAGAATTTTCTCTTGTGTCACTCCTTGTGATTTACATCATGTGATGTCACACATAACTAATTAATTATACAAATGATTAAGGCTGGTATTTTTTTCCAAGAAAGGTGGCAACCCTAACTACTCTTCACATACTCTTGCTTAAAGGAACACTATAGGGTCAGGAACACAATTATGTATTATGTTTAAACCAACCTCTAGCCCCCCTCACCCTCTTTTGCCTCCCTAAATATAGTAAAATCTTACTTGTATTCAAGTCTGCAGCTGCAGGCTCTGCCTCTGAACTGACACTGTCTGCTGACATCATCAGAAGTGGAGGTCTGAGCAAATGACAATGCTTCCCCATAGGATTGACTGAGACTGTCAACTAGGCAACATCTCCTCATAAAGAAAAATTGATTCAATGCATCTTTATGAGGAAAGTTCAGTGTCTGCATGCAGAGGGTGGAGACACTGAATGGCAGTGCTGCACACTAGGCAGTACTTTCCCAGGAAGCACCTCTAGCAGCCATCTAAGGAGTGGCTATTGGAGTTTCAGTTCTCTGAAAAGACAGTGTTTACTGCAAAAAGCCTGAAGGGAAGGATTCTACTTACCAGAACAAATACAAAACGCTGTAGTTGTTCTGGTGACTATAGTGTCCCTTTAAGTTTGGAAGCTTAAGATAGATGCATGGGAACAAGACTTGTGTGGACAGGCTGACAATAAAATTAGTTTAGATAATGCAGACTTTTGTCTCTCTGACATTGTGGCATGTCCCCTTTCTTCTACACTCACTACATACACCTTTTCTCTGTCCCAGACTTTATACCAGGAGCTTCTGCCTGCTAGTAAGAAGGTAAGGAGACAAGTGGACATGTGAGTGCTAGGGGACAGTCCTTAGAAAGCGTGGAGCGAACACATCATTAGACGCATTTATGTAAAGCTCAGAGCTCAGGGTGCTGCCTGCATTGTATGCCCTTAGTTGGACAGCCTGCATAATTGGTGGGCAGCCGGACATGCATTCATGCCAGGCTGTCCTTCCAATTCTTTGGACAGACATGTCCCCTTTTTGAGCATCTTCGCCCCTTTTGGCAGTTCTGGCCATGTGATTCGCATGCCAGTGGCACACCCTTTTACCCCGCCCATTGACTTCCTGCTTCACTGGACACTGCTGTTAGGGGGTATGGATTTACTTGAAAGATGAAAGCATAAATTAGAGAGAGATTAGCATAGAGTATGTGTTTTCGTATAGCTGCATCCTTTGAGTTTCCCTCCAATACCATCTCTATCAGATATATGATGCTTGGGAGGTATGATTGTTTTAGTGTTTTTGGTCTATAAGATTCTGTAAATAGGCCCATCATAATTGTCAGCACCAGGCCCACTGGGCTCTTAATCTGGCCCTGTCCCCACCGTCAAACATGGAGGTGGAAACATTATGCTTTCGGGGTGTTTTTCTGCTAGGTGGACAGGACAACTGCACTACATCAAAGGGACGGGGCCATTTACTGTCAAATCTTGGGTGAGAACCTTTTTCCCTCAGCCAGGGCATTGAAAATGGGTCGTGGATGGGTATTGCAGCATGACGATGACCCAAAACACATAGCCAAGGCAACAATGAGTGGCTCAAGAAGAAGCACATTAAGGTCCTCGAGTGGCCTAGCCAGTCTCCAGACCGTAATACCAGAGAAAATCTGTGAAGGGAGCTGAAGGCTCGAGTTGCCAAACGTAAGCCTTGAAATCTTAATGACTTGGAGAGGATCTGCAAAGAGGAGTGGGAAAAAAATCCCTCCTGAGATGTGTGCAAACCTTGTGGCCAATTACAAGAAACACCTGACGTCTGCCAACAAGGGCTTTGCCACCAAGTACTAAGTCGAAGGGGTCAAATACTCATTTCCCTCATTGATATGCAAATCAATTTATAACTATTTTGACATGCATTTTTCTGGATTTTTGCTGTTGTTGTTGTTATTCTGTCTCTCACTGTTAAAATACACCTATCATTAACATTATAGACTGATCATTTCTTTGTCATTGGGCAAACGTTCAAAATCAGCAGGTGATCAAATACTTTTTTACCTCACTGTAAATTAATATTCTAGAATGCCACAGGCACTGAGCACAGTCACAGGGTATGGATGTTGGCAAGAAAGAGTTAATTTGGAGTTTTATTTACAGGTAGGCTGGCTGGTCTCTGGGCAGACTCTTCAAGGATTTGTCAGGGGCTTTGTGAGCCCTAAATGATTTTAAATGTATCTGGTACAAGCGCAATCCTATCACTGCTACAGGACATTTGTAAAAGCGAGCTGCGCTGCCGCACCCCCACCCTCCTTATCCTTTAAGTATTATTATCGTATGGTTTTTGTTAGGCAAAGGGTTAATATTACAGGATGGACTTAATGAATAATGGCTTTAAATATTATCAGGTTAATTATGACTGGCATTGTGTTTGGGTTATTAAAGTTAAGTTAAAACGTTAATAAATTATGTTATGTTAGTTGTTATTAAATTTGGTTGGTAATTACCACAACCTCATTTAAAAGTTAAGAAGTTTTCTGTGTGAATTGCTTGGACTCTAAACCCTTCAGTTACTAATCTTGCCTACCAATTATATTCAAAACATGCAACAATCCATGTATCTACAAAAAAATAAATTAAAATGTAATGCAGGTTATTAAATATGCCAAACGTGAGTCTGTTGTATAGTTGAGGGACACACACAAGCTTGGAGTAGTCAAATGCTACTCAATTGGTCCGGGATGATCAGCTCAGTGTGCGGCTCATTTTCTTGATTTTCTCATTTTCTTATACAGTGTTGTAATATAAATAATGATCACAGGGATTAAACAGTATATTATATTTCTTTTTCTTGTACAGTAAGTTTTGTGGGTCTCCCGGACACAGTAACCCTATTACAGAGCTCAACTCAAGGAACCGTTGTTTACACATTCCCCATGGAGAACTGCAACAGCACAAACCCTACAGTAACCATGGATGCGAGCCCAACTACCAACTTTTTTAACACACCATCTCTATCCATTGCTGGTTTGGATTACAATATAGAGGTGAGGTTTAGGGCAACGAAGGAGAATAGCAGTTCTGTTGGTAGATAAAATATATTTTACAAATACACAATGCTGTGGATATGTAGCTAATATTTTATATCGTACAACATAATCTAGTCATAGAAACATGCACCATTCGACCCATCTAGTCTGCCCAGTTTTCTAGATATTTTCATTAGTCCCTGGCCTTATCTTATAGTTAGGATAGCCTTATGCCTATCCCACGCATGCTTAAACTCCTTCACTGTGTTTACCTCTACCACTTCAGCTGGAAGGCTATTCCATGCATCCACTACCCTCTCAGTAAAGTAATACTTCCTGATATTATTTTTAAACCTTTGCACCTCTAATTTAAGACTATGTCCTCTTGTTGTGGTAGTTTTTCTTCTTTTAAATATAGTCTCCTCCTTTACTGTGTTGATGTTTCTATCCTATCGCCACCGGTCTCGTCTTTCCTCCAATCCTGATCTATGTATGCGCATTATCATATAACTCTGCCCATCATGCATATATAATCATCTATGTGCAAGCCATAAGTGTGGTGGATCCAGGTGGAGCAATAGTGTGCATGCTCCCCTGGAGATGCCAGAGGAATATATGTCTGACAGGCAGCAGTGGCTAACTGAGGGGTTGTCACCACTCTGTCATCCAAATGTTTTTGTATTAAAGACATTAAAACAAATTGCCATGGCAACCACTTGTTAAAAATATTTAAAGCAGAATCACCAGCATGCTCACCTTATGGATCTGAATAGCATAAGTATTGGAGTATTGTTTGGATTATTGCAGCCCCCACCCACTGACATGGGTGGACAATGATCTATATTATGTGTATATGGGATGCACTGTGTATGTTAGGGAAGTGTGTTTGTGTGAAGGTTGTGCAGTGTGTCTGTAGGTAATCTTGTGTTGTGTGCGTAAAGGATTCATAGTGTGTGCATGGGAATATTCGATGCTCTGTGTAAGTCAGGGATGCACTGTGTGTCAAGGATGGTGTGTTTGTGTGTGTGTGTGTAAAGGTTTTGCAGTGTGTGTCTGTAGGGGATCTAGTGTGCGTAAACGATCCATAGTGTTTACATGACTAAATATGTATGTGTATATATATATATATATATATATTTTTTTTTTTAGTTATTGAGAAATAAGTGATATTTCCCCTCCTTTCTTCTCCCCTCTAGACAGGGGAGATGACATTGAAAACCCTGGTGGTCCGGTGGGGTCTCTAGAACTGAACCTCAATCGGGTGCAGGTCCAGATCACTCTTCTCGTGAGCTCTGACACTGTTCAGTGTTTAACCGCGGCAACATACTGAACTGTGTCACTCACACAACAAATAGTTTGTACGTGGCTGAGGTGCAGATTGCATGGAGGGTGCCGGCTCTGCATGGGACAGCGGGGGAGATCCTTTGATCTCCCTTGCCAGCCACGGCCCATGGACATCACTGCCCATTTGCCTAGTTAGTCTGATGGCCAGTCCGGGCCTGCTGACAGATAGCTGCAGTCCCCCTTGTGTGGGATTGATTTAACTGATGTGTGATTGTGTGTACATTTGATTGGCAACTGAAATAGAACCTTGCTTTAAGTATCACCCAGTGGCGTACACACAAACCATGGGGCCCCGGTGCGAAAATGATCTGTGCCCCCCTCCCTATTCCCCCCCGACACACACACACACACACACATACATAAGACACCCACACACACATACAAACAGGCAGGCACACATATATACATACAGACACACACAGACATACATACAGACCGACACACAGACATACACATACATACAGACTGACACACAGACAGGCACACAGACACATACATACAAACAGACAGGCACACATACATACACACACACACATACAGACAGACAGACACACACACACACAAGACACACATACATACATACAAATAGACAAGCACACACACATACAGGCAGACACACACACAGACAGACACACATACATACATACAAAGACAGGCACACACACACATACATACAGACAGACACACACACAAAATATTTTAATCACCCTCCTGTTTCCTACCTTTAAGGTGCAGGAAGGTGACTTCCACTGGGGTCCAGTGGTGGCTCAGGTGGATGGGAGTCAGAGTTCCCACTCTGACTCCCTCTGCATCCTCCCGCGCGGCTCTCAGTGTTAGCTGGGAGGAGTGACGTGCAGTCACTTCCTCCCAGCTTGTGATGTCATCACAGGGGGCCCAGTCACGCTGTTATAGCTGCCAGCGCTGACCCGGCCCCCTGACAATCCACATCTATGCTGTCAGGGCCACCCGATGGACCCCTTGGCCGGCGGCCCCGGCGGTTTGCCGCGCAGGCCGGGGCCGCAGAAGATGATGGCGGTTGATACCCAGTCACAGCTGCGACCGTGGTATGTACGCCGCTGGTCTCACCCATTGTCAAGTTTTGTGAACGTGTCTGCTATACACGAGGAAAAGTAGTCCCAACTTTATTTATTTAATTAAAACTAGAGCACTGAGGGGAAAAAAACAGATTCAGATATAGAGAGCTATATAGAAACAGATTAGATGAAGCTTATTTTTTATGGCTGAGACGCTTTTATAATACAATCAGAATACTGCTCAAAAAGCATCAAAGTACTTCTATGCCTGGGCTAAAATTATCACCACTAACTCTGACTGGCTCTTTGACTAATTGTTTATACCAGTGCCAACTGCACGCTCAAATCAAGATTATATATACACTACGTTGATATATCCAAAGATATTTTTTTCTTAAAACAGTCCCAGGAATTAAGTTGAATAAAAACTAGTGTTGCGTAATGACAAAAATCTAAATTACGCTCTTAAGAATAAATCATTTTGACAAATAATTGACAAGTCTCTGGCTAGTTTATAGTACTGTGTGTGACTAATCATGTTTGTGTTTATTTGTACATGGGGAGTCCACACATATATGTCTCATCCCTGGCCACAAAGATGTTAAATGTGGTTTTGAATACACATCTTAGTTATATGAATATGTATGCCATTGTTTATATCAAGTGGATGTGAAATATATTTTCTTCTGTTTATGGTAAGTAGATAATTTTGAGGCGTTACTGAATGCATTTTTATTAAAAACTTTGCTACTGGTCATTACAAAATCTATTAAACCCCATCAGGATTATTTACTAAAGTGAAAATTGCAGGGCATTCAAAGTGAATTGAAAAGTGAAGTTAAAGTTTAAGGACAAAACAGCCAAACTGAAAAAGCCTTGACTTGGTATATTTTTCAAATATGTATGTTTTGGCCTAAAACTTTTAAATCTCTTTGAATACTGAGCAAATTTTACTTCAGTGAAAAACCCTGAAAGTGTCTTGCATTGTATCTTCAGTGTTTTATATGTGTTTCACAATAAACAGTGTATACATATTAAACACTGTGGTTATACTGTGTAGTGTAGATTGTATATAGCCCTTTCTGTGTTAGCAGTCTGTAGGAGATATACTCAAGTCAGGATTATTTACTAAGCTACAATTTGTCTGAAATTCACCAGTGAATTTGCAAGTTTTAGGCAAAAATAGCCGAATTGGCAACATTTGTTTCAAGTACTTTAATAAATTTGCCTTCAATTTGCAATTCCAGGATGATATCGCAAATATTAATGGTTTGGTAAAAAACTCTAACGAGAAGTTATTCACTAAACAGGCCCTGAATGCAGAAATGACAAGGAAAACACACAATTTTGTCCAAAATAGCTAAGCCTGAGAAGACCTGTAAATGACAATGTTTGCAATTCAAGAATTCATCTACTTTGGTCTATAATGTGCAGTTCACCTGTGGATTCTCTACAATTCCTGTTTTAGTGAATCAATTCCACTCTAAGTGGTGGGACTTTAATGGACCAGTACCAGTCTTTCAAATCTGTCTATTTGGTAGGACAACATTATTATTATCTTCACAATGAGTGGTCAAAAGGCACTACACATTCAAATAATGTGAGGTATTCTTCATAATAAAACAATAAATACTGTATGTATGAGCTCTAAATGTTCCTTCTATATACTTTACAATTGACATGCTTTTTGTCTGAGTAACAGAAGTCAGAGGGAAAATCTGTATTATGTAGTGTATGCATGCATGACAAACATGGTATCTAGATTTATGGCAGTGCAAGACGCAGTTAAACAGAACGGACAATTTGTTTAGAACTCTGTGTATAAAACTCTCTCCATGTCTCGTATAGATCACCCTGAGCAGCACCGTGGCCCTGAATGCAGATGTCGTCAACCAGTACATTCTGACCATTACAGCAACCTGTGATAACGAAACAGTCTTCAATCAACTGTTTGTGATGATCAAAAACGATATTGTCGAACCTCAGTGTGAACCAAAGTTTTCAAGTCAAGGTGAGCAGAGACACGCGGGAAAGATTTATCAAAGTGTTGTGTTTTTAAAAATGGTGCAAAACTGTGAAAACAGAGGAGCCATCAATGGAATGTGCATGCTGGTCCCATTTTCCAGGGTAATTGTTGACTTTTGCTGAATTGTTTTACTTTAGCCACTTTGGCCACTTTTTAAAGCAGAAAACTTTAATAAATCTCCATTGTATGTTCATGTTTTGTAACGTATCGACAGATGAGAGGGGATTAAAGGAAATACAGAGGAAGCTCAAGAGGTACAAATGGTGGACTATAGTAATACAGTCTATATTGGTCAACATTGCATAGTTACATAGTTGTGTCCATCAAGTTCAGCCTTCCTTACATCTGTTTTTTGCTGTTGATACAAAAGCAGGCAAATAAAAACCATTTGAAGTACTTCAAATTTTGCAACAAACTAGGAAAATATTCCTTCTTGACCCCAGAATAACCGTCAGATGGACCATTGGATCAAGAAGCTATTACCCTACAGCTGAAAAATTATATAATTGAATATTATGTTTTTGAAAGTATGCACCTAGTTTCTGTTGAAACATTTGTACGGACTCTGAATAATAAACTGCTTCTACTAATTACAATGTAACATGCACAATGATAATATAAAGCTATGGGTTTCACAGTCTCTTGGGAGGTACATGAATAATACAGCCCGGGGTGGTGCAAAATTCATAACTGGTCAGAGAAAATCCATGAATGTATTACAACTGTGGCCCCATATGAGCCATCTTGATTGGTTTGTAGATTGCTTGTGACTTTTAAATACTGCGATATCATGTGGAACTGTTGTCTGTGGGTGAAGAAGTGTCATTCTCTGTATGAGAATATGTGAGGTATGTCGTGAATCAACAAAAGAAAGGTCCTGGTTTTGATCAGTGCAATGTTACCAGTATGAACAACATCAATGAAGTCAGTAAAAATACTAGATATTTATATGTATGATTTGATTTTCCCATGCAGCTGGAGATACAGTGACGGTTTACTCAAACATTCCTGCTTCCAGTCCTATATACAAAGTTGTATTACGGCAGCCCAATAATGCCCCGGTGACGGTGAGTGTGAGATAGAAAATCTTTGTATGTGTAGCTATCTGTCTGTCGGAGTATCTGTCTGTCTGATGGTCAATGTATTTTTATGTCTGTCTGTTTGTCTGTCTGTAATAAATGCCGCAATGGCATTATATAAAATAGTAAAATGCAAAGAACGTAAAAAAAATGCATTGATGATTATATAGGAAGAATGATTACATGTTGGCACCATAACGTTTTTGGCAACAATATTCTAAATTACATTAACTCCTTTATTCTGCTTTCTCTATACAGTACAGCATAATACAGCCCAGTCCTTCTGTTTTCGCGATTTCTACCAGTGGAAGTGTTCTTTCGCCAACTTCTGGCTTCACTAATGCAGCCAAAGTGAGTGTCTTTGGATAGAGATGCAGGTTTTCTTAAATGTGTGAATTAAATTATAGCAGGAACGGCATTGTCTGGGTCCAAGAACAAAATGTTGCTCTCACCCTGCTTTCTAAAATCACTACCCTGAATGCAAAGCACCTTCCACACCCATTATAACATATTGTCCTCTGTGCCCACTCTTCTGAATACAGTAACTGATATCCCATGTCTTTCCCATTTGAAAGGAGATCTTCCTATGTTTCCACAGTTAATACACAGACCATAATTCCATTGCAATTAAAGTACCAAGCTAGTCCTCTGGTTCTCCCCAAGATCATTACCTTGCATGTCTCTCCTTGTCTTCTAGTCATCTTTCTTCTGGACAGCTTACTGAGCTCAGAGCTGTTGGGCAGCAAAGAATAAACTCTAAATCATACACTGAAGTACAACAAAGAGGCAGGCTTTTCAAATAAGCTTTATTGGCACTTCTTAAACAGACAAGCAAGTAGCATACAGATTGGCAGCCATGGAATTTCAGATCCAATGGTCCTTGCACATAGGAAACAATAGTAGATCCAAAATGTGTTAGGTTCTCTATGGCTACTACATTGTATGCTGCTTGCATGCCTATCAGAGAACTGCTAATAAAGCTTCTTTTATCGCTCATTTATCGCTGATGTGGCATGCTTCTTAAACAAGCCAGCTACTTGTTGTACTCTGGTCTATACTTATTTGCACACTATGGAGTTTAATCACTAACTAAGTGATTAGTGGAAAATTAACAAGGAAATTGCAATTTTAAAGCTTAATAGCCAAACTGAAAAAATATGTGCATTGGTGAATTATTCCTGTTTGGTGATTTTATTGTTAAATGTGCCAAATTCCTTTCTTAAAGAGACAGTATTGTCCCCAGAAGCACTACAATTTAATTTAGTTTTTCTGGGGCATATAGCCTGTCCCTGCAGGCTGAGCCTTGTAAAATGTTGCTCAAGTCCATCTCTAGTGGCTGTTACTCACACAGCCACTAGTGGTGCTTCCTGAATGAGGTCCTGCACTCTTTGCAGGACCTACAGGCAATGTCTATATGCTCTACATGGGGCATGAACACTTGCAACAGAGATTGATTAACAAAATGCATCTTATGAGGAGATGCATCATGGTGATCTGCCATGCAACAATGCTAGCCTCCCAATGCATTCCTATTGGAAAGCCTTGAATTGATTGAGATAATCAAGACTGATGGTCTGAGCCAGGGAGGAGAAGCAAGGACTGAAAGGTAAATAAAAACGACTTTTTTATTGCACCCAGGGTGGTCTGGACATTCACATAGTTATTAGAGCATTATAGCGTTAGGAATACATTTGTATTCTTAATGCTATAGTGTTCCTTTAATACTCCACAAGTCCCAATTGAGTGGAAAAAAAACTACTGTGTATATGCTTTTGGAAAGAGTGAAGGTCCAGCATTGTTTGGTGTTTTTAATTGCAATTATTATCTTGTTTCCCAGACGTACCAGCTCCAGATCAAGGTGACAGATTCATTGGGGAACAGTTGCAATGGAACCCTGACCGTGGAAGTGCTTCCTGTGTATCAGAATCCCATCAATTTCACGTGAGTTCCATACAGGGCTACCAAGATGATATCGTCAGATACCTACATGAACGTTTTAGCGTGTTGCTGCTGCTGTTTGGATAAACAGTGACAGTAACTTTGCAAACTGTACCTTTTTCTGGCATTGGCGATTATTCCCTAATCCAGGAAATGTTCAGTGGGATTGAACATTTTAGGACAAACTTGCCATTTTAGAAAAATTCTCCCACTCTCAATTTAGCTATTTAGGCTTAACATTTTCTATTTCCTTGTTATTTCTCCTCAATTACCAGCTTAGTGAATGAATACAATTCACACTATACTGTGATACAGCTGATCAGAATGAGCAAATATAAACATGCAAGTCCAACATAAACCTATGTTAAATTGAAAAATAAACAGCTCTCAAAAAAAAATAAAACCTTTTACGGACACCATCTTTACCACCATTCAGAAGGAGATTATGAAGTGATTAGAAAAGACAGATACAAATATTAAAGAGGCACTCTAAGCTCAAAAACCACTTGATTTGCATGATTTGCAAAGACCCCTGAAGGTGATTTGCCACTGACAGTGTGGTGGCCGAGGGGTGCAGCGAAGGTGAGTTATACATCTTGCTGAAAGCAAGCCTCTATTGGTTGTCAGAAAGAGACACCTAGATGTGCCTCTTATATGAAGAATCTTTGGTGGTTTTGTCTTCTGCGTCATCACCAACAGAGAAACACTGGATTGGTGAAGCATGGCAATTGCAGAGCATGCATTGTAAGTCCACAATGTTTCTCAATACAAATCATTGGATTGGGCCTAGATCCTAAGTACTGATGATTTCACAAGACCAGGTGTGGTAACTCTGAGGACACTGTTACAGTGCTGAATTATATGTAAATTTATACGTTTTTGCATATATATGTTTATATGTATTTTTGCTTTTTTGTTTAAAACAGAATAATAATAATAATCATACAATTTTAAAGTTAGATGGAAAAAGTAAGGTTGTTACAAAACTAGTGATTGATTTTTTTTTTTCAGTTGTCCTTCATTGGAATATGAGATGTAACAAATAACAGTGTGTGTTTGTATGTGAGTGGGTGTCTGATATATATGAACTCTGGGCACTATAGAAATGTCTTGAATCCAAATTCAACCTTCTGGTACAGCTAGTAGGTTCCTCAACTGAGCAACATTGTAACAAGAGAGTGTACTCTAGGTGCCACAATGCTTGCCAACTATGTCTCTTATAAAACTCTAGAAGAATGGTGAAAGTGAGCAGGAGATATTTCTTCTCTACTTTGATTCATTGGAGAGAGAGCAGAGTAAGCTAGTAGATAGTACTGCTCCATTTCCAGTGCATGCTATAAGACTTTGGAATATCAATAGAGATCTGGACATGGTCCTTTCTATGGAACATTAACCTTTATGCCACTTTGTTTTCAGTGTGCAATCCACAGCAGTAACAATCAGAGAGAATACTGGGCCAGGAGCATATGTGACAACAATAACTGCGCAAGGGAACAATGTTCAATATGAAATGATAAGTCCCAACTCTGCCTATTACATCAATGCAGGTATCATTTCATTAACATCTCCCAGAACATAAAACTGTATTGTAATTCCACCTTAATCAAATATCATGCTTGCTCTCCATAAAGGATATTTATCAAAACGTTACTACAAAAGTGGCGTAATGTCAAAGTAGGACAATCACCATAAAAAACAACTCAGCAGGAAAAAAACTATTGGTAATTGCTCCACCTTTACAGCACTGCACCTATATTGTTAATAATATTTTTTTATTTTTTTTATATTATCCTGGAAAACACTGAGAAACATATGTTCATCTGGAGCCCTATCAATGTATTCACCTGCTGTTCTAACTCTATAAGGTCCTGTAATCCTAGTTTGACTAGAATGGCTCTTACACTTACTCACGTTGAGGTGATTTTAAATACAGTTGTTTCATGGAAGAGTCTCAATGTGCAGGGTTTTGATGAAAATCTCAGCCCCCTCCTTCTAACGAGAAATCTGCAGAAACGGTCCATTGATCCGTTTTTTTTTCTCTCTTTCTTACAGATACAGGAATAATTCGTACAACTTTTAACCTGGATCTGGAAAGGATTCCAAGTCTGGCTTTCACTACTCTGCAAATTAGAGCCTATGACAAGAACCTGCGCAGCAGTAGTGCAATAGCCACCGTCAATATCACCGTGCTTGATGTCAATGATATGGCACCCTTATGTACTCCAGCTGTTATTGTGTATGAAATAGCTCATCCCTTTTAAAGTGTGATACCATAGCAACCTGTGCCAGTGGCGTAGTGTATCTGGGCGTGAGGGGTGGCGGTTGGCTCTGGGTGCAAAATTCTTAGGGGTACAAAATTTCAAAAGGAAAACAAAGAAAGTATTGATAATACATTTTTCAAAAACAGCATGCCCTCCGCTCACACAGAAAA